>NW_028190536.1:0-85014 GCF_048542155.1 Nylanderia fulva | reverse complement strand
AATTCTGACTGTGATGAGCGGTGGTCCGCTCCAAACACAGTTTGAATTATTCTGAATTCAAACGCCGTATGACAAATTTAAACGCTATCGTATTTTATCACGGGAGTGGAAGTTTGAAGAATACTGAACACTAGTTTTCACACATGAATACACTGATTTATTCGTATAGTAGTACAAAATTCGAGACTAAAACTTAGAATTAGAATTTAGATTTAGACTTAGAATTTAGAGTTAGAATATTATACTTAGAGTTAGAATTTTAGAATTAGAGTTAGGATTTAGAATTTGGACTTAGAGTTAGAATTTAGGAGTGCGACTATACTGTTCGGTGTCGCGCAGAGAACTGCCGAAATTCGGGACTGCTCTGAGGTCCTTCGTTTCGGCGGCTCGGGCCTGCGGCGGCCTGGAGAGGGGGAACTCTCCGGAGTAGGGGCTCTCACCGTGGTGGGAGATCCTTAGGCGCTACGAAGCGCCACGCTTAGTTTCTAGGCGGAGTTAAGCGTCATGGCCGGCTTTGGCGCGCTTTTCAAATAGCGTTTAAGGAACTTGGAGTAAACGAAAAAATTTATACGGCCGGACGTGACAGTCCTAAATTTGATGAAGAGAAATTGCCTTCAGAGAATTTTGTGGATAATTTAAAGGAAAGATTAGAAGAAATTCGTTCTTGTGTTAGGAAACGTATGGCTCTAAAGTCTTCGCAAATGAAAGCCAGATATGATAGGAAAGTTAGAACAATTTATTTCAAGGAGGGAGAGAGTCTGGCTATATAATCCCAAGAGAAGTAAAGGAAAGGCCCAGAAATTGCAGAATAATTGCATGTTTTAGGAATAATTTGCGTGACTAATGTTTGACTCACTGAATACTAGTGTGGCAAAGATATCATACTACCACCACTGGCTAAATATCTGAAATATTAAAAATTATAAATTTCCTCAGTTGCTATAACTACATAGATATAAGAGATAAATTAACTTACCACATTACCTTAAACATATTATTAATCGCTGTTCTGCCTCAATTAGCTTACGAACAACATATTGCCGGGTTATTCTGGGTGCAATTATTCGCAATAATTCTTCGCATTGAGTAACGATCATCCTGATGCATTTTCTTTTTTCCTTGGTGTATTTGTAGTACTAGAATGTATTGATTGTTTATTATATCTTTTTAAAGTATGTGTATCAATAATTTTTTGCCCGATCTCATTATTTTTAAAATCTCTTTGTTTTTAAAATCTTCTTTGTTTTTACTATCTGATGTTAAAATAATATCATTAGTAGATGTATTGAATTCAATCTTGTATTTATCTGAAATACAAATATAAATTAATGAAATAAAAGTAAAAATTTATAAAATAGAAGTAAAAATAAAAAATATCTTGAGTAAATAATGTAGTAAAAATGATATATATCTTTTACAAAAAATTAAGATAGCACGTTTTTTTAAATTTATTTTACAGATCAATATAGTGGACATAATATTATTATTATTAATATGATTAATAATAAATACCTTGTGAATCAATATTTTTTTGTCGCTCTCATCACTTATAAGATCTTCATTATTGTTTGTGAGGTCTAATGTATCTAAATTTTCATTTGTAGATATTATGTCAAATGTAAGTTCACGCTTTTTTGAAATAAATAGAAGTTAATAAAATAAAAATAAAAACATGAAGAAATAAGGATAAAACATTAATATTAGAAAATATTCAATAATTATATTGCAAAAAATTCAGAGGTTACATTAAATTAGGTTAATAATAGTTAATTGTAGATGTACCTTCAATCTCTAAATCTGTCATATTTGATGTAAATAATACTAGTGCATTTTCCATTAGATGTGGTGCTATATTAACTACATCGGGATCAATTTTTGCTTCAGTTTCTTCTGGTCCTCCACCAGTTGCTAAACGCGATTGTTTTTCTTTAGTTAAGGCATCTCTCTGCGACTGCTTTAGATTTGCCCACAATTTTTTCAATTGTTGCACAGTTCTCTATAATCAAAATATTGTGTAATATAATAAAGCGTATATTATTATCTACTATATTAGGCCCTTCGCATAATCAAAAATATAAAATTCTTACTTCTTGAGAGATTAGTGCCGATTGATTGTATTCTTTACATACTTCACTCCATGCAAGGTCTTTATCTTTTAATGTTGTGCTGTCGCTTTTTTTTATTTCTATTACATATTTATATTTCTCTAGTATTTGTAAGAATAATTTCCTTTCCATCAATGAATGGTGTTTGTTTTTGCTTGTAGGCTTCTCTTTGCAAGACATTCTGTAAAAAATATATATTTAATATCTACTAAAGTTTAGGACTTCCGTTTCCGGTTGCGTGCGAGAAGGTTGTGGTGCTGTCAGTGTGTGTATTTGAGTGGAGTATTAGAGGTGTGAGGAAGAGAAAGGGGGAGAGAGAGTAAGAGAGTGAGAAGCTGGAGTTGGCGAATGCAAGGGGAGTGCAGGCAAGTGGGGTGAGAAGGGAATAGAGCGGTGAGAAGGAAGAGAAGTGATGCAGATAGAGTGAGTTGGCAGTTTGGAAGATAGATCAGGGGCACGAGGGGAGAGGAAGGTACTAGGAAAGAGAAATGCAGGTGTAAAAGGAGAGGAGAGATAGGGGATAGGTGTAGGTGCGGGGAAAGTCTCTAGTGACAGAGGAACCAGTCGAGGATATAGGGAAAGTCACTAGCAGAGGAGAAAGTAACTGAAATAGGGTATAGGGAAAGTCACTAGACATAGAGTAAAGGAGATATAGATGGAAAGAAAAGAAATAGAGGAGATAGAAAGATTAAAGAAGACGGAGAAATGGGAGAGAAGAAGGAGCACAGGGACGGCAGAGGAGGTTTTGAAAAGGAAAAGGGAGGAATTAGAGGAAGTAGGGTTGAGAAAGGAGAGAGAGGAAAAAGGGGATTTGGAGTGGGCGTTCAGGAGAAGTAAAAAGGTGATAAGGTCGCCAGAGGTTGAAAGGAGGGAGGAGGCAGGAGGGATAGGGGAGATATTAAAAGAGATGGGGAGGGAATGGAAGGAGGAGATAATTCAGGAGATGAGAGAGATAAGAAGAGAGATTAGAGAGGAGATTAAGGAGGGAGTAAGAGGGCAGGAGGAATTAAGGGAGGAGGTAAGGGGGCTAAAAAAGGAAATGGAGGAGAGGGAGAAAAGGTGGGAGAGAGAGAGGGAGGAATTTATGAGAAGGATTAAGGAGATGGGGATGAAAATGGAAGAATTAGAGATAGGAAAAAAGGGGGAGAGAGAGAAAGGGGAGAAGAGAAAGGAGAGTGAGGAGATGGAAGATAGGATTAAGAGGATGGAATGGAAATGGGAGAGAAAGGAAAGAGAAGAAAAGAGAAAGAATGTGATAATAAAAGGAATTAAGGGAGGAGAAGAGGGGGTAAAAGGGGAGGTGGAGAAATTATTAAAAGAGATAGGGGTAGGGGGGCAGGTAGAGGAAGTGAGGAGAATAGGGGAAGGGAGAAGGGACGGGACAAGTATAGCATTAGTAAGGGTGGGAGAGATGGAGGTTAAAAGGGAGATAATGGAAAAGAAAAGGAGGTTGAGAGGAAGGGAGGAGAGGATTGAAGAGGATCTAACGTGGAAAGAAAGAAGGATGATGTGGAGATTAGGAGAGTTGGCGAGAGGGGAGGAAAGAGAGGGAAGGAGGGCATGGGTAAGGTATGGGAGAATCTGGATGAGAGGGCATGGGTAAGGTATGGGAGAATCTGGATGAGAGGTAAATGGTGGAGATGGGACGAGGTGAAAGAGGAAGAAGGAGCAGGGGATGAGAGGAGGGAAGAGAGGAGAGAGGAGGGAATAGAAGGAAAGGGGATGGAAACAATACAGGAGACGGGAAAGGAGGGGAGGGAAAGAGTAGGGAAAGAAGGGTGAAAAAGAGAAAGAGAGAGGAAGGAAGTAGGAGGTAAAGGGCAAGGGAGAGGAGGGGAAGAAGGAAAGGAGGAAGGAGAAGGGGAGGAAGGATGGAAGGTGGCATTCTGGAATGTGGCGGGATTAAGAAAAAAGGACGCGGACTTCTGGGAAGCGGTAGGAGAATGGGATGTAATGTTTTTCCTAGAGACATGGGTAGATGAAAAAGGGTGGGAAAAGATGAAAGGGAGGATGCCGGGAGGATATAAATGGGAGGTGCAATATGCGAGGAGGAAGAGTAAAAAAGGAAGGGCTATGGGTGGAATTATAGTGGGGGTGAGAAAAGGGGTAGGAATAGAAGGAAAGTGTAAGGCGGATAAAGAGGGAATGGTGGAGGTGATGATAGGGAAAGGAGAGGAGAGATGGAGGTTGGTGGGAGTGTACATAAATGGGGAGATGGAGAAGAAGCTAGGGGAGATGAATGAGTGGATGGAGGAGGAGGGAGACAGAGTAAGAACGATAATAGGGGGGGGGATTTTAATGCAAGAACGGGAAATTTAGGAGGAAGAGTGGAGATAGGAGAGGAGGAAGGAGGGGAAGGGAAGGGAAGAAAATCAAGAGATAAAAAAGTAAATGGGGAAGGGAGAAGGTTGGTGAAGAAGTTGGAGGAAAAGGGGTGGGCGATAATGAATGGAGGAATAGCAGGGGATGAGGAAGGGGGATGGACGTATATGGGGCCGAATGGGAAATCGGTAATAGATTATATAATAGGTAATGAGGAGGTAAGAAAGGAAGTCAGGAAGTTAGAGATAGGTGAAAGGGTGGACTCGGATCACATGCCGTTAATAGTGTGGTTCGAAGGGAAAGGAGGAAGAGGGGAAAGAAAAGGAAAAAAGAGGAGGAGATGGAACTGGACGGAAGAGGGGAAGGAGGAATTTAGGGAGAAGATAGGGGAAATATGGGAGAAGCAGAGGAATGAGCAAGAAGAGGAGGGTGTAGAAGGGGAGTGGGAGGAGAAGAAAAAGAAGATACAGGAAGTGTTAGATAAGGGGAATGAGAGAGAAGGAAAGGAGAAGAAAGAAAAAAGGAGAGGGTGGTTTGATAGGGAGTGTAGAAGGGAGAAGGGGGAGGTGGCAAAGGTGTTAAAAAGGTGGAGGAGGATAGAGGGGAAAGGAGAAGAATACAGGAAAAGAAAAAAGGAGTATGAGAGATTATGTAGAAAGAAGAAGGAGGAGGAGAATGAGGAGTGGACGAAGAAAGCAATGGAAGCGAGGACGGAGGGGCAGGTTTGGGAGGTGGTTAGGAGGGAAAGGGGAAAAGGAAAAGAAGGAATGGGTGAGGGGATTGAGATGGAAGAATGGAACAGATATTTTAGAGATCTATTAGGAGGGGTAGAGTCGAGAGTGATAATGGGAGGAAGTAGGATGGAGAAGGAGAGAGGAGAAGATCAGATAGAAAAGGGAGAAATTAGGAGGGCGATAAGTAGGATAAAGGAAAGAAAGGCGGTGGGGGTGGATGGGATTCCGGGAGAAGTGTGGAAATTTGGAGGAGAGGGAATAGAGAAATGGGTATGGGAGATATGTAATAGGATATGGAAGGGGGAGGGGTGGATGAGGGAGTGGAGTGAGGGGCTGGTGGTGCCAATCTTGAAGAGGGGTGAGGGAAAAGAGGTTTCGGAGTACAGGGGGGTAACTCTGACACCGTCGTTATACAAAGTATATGCGACGGTGTTGGCAGAGAGATTGAAGGGAGAGATAGAGGAAAAAGGGATGTTACCACCGAATCAAACGGGGTTCAGGAAAGGGATGGGAACGGTGGATAATATTTATGTACTAAATTATTTGATAAACAGACAATTAAGTAGGAAAGGAAAGCAAATGGTACTACTGTTTGTGGACCTGAGAGCAGCGTTTGATTCGGTGGACAGAGTGAAGTTGATGGCGGCGTTAAGAGGGAGGGGGGTGAAGGAAGAGACGGTGAGGAGGTGCGAGGAAGTGCTAGGAGAGATACGGTTCAGGGTTAGAATAGGGGAGGAGGTGGGGAAGAAGTTTTGGACGGGGAGGGGGGTGAGACAGGGATGCCCACTGAGCCCACTTCTGTTTAACATGTTGATGGCGAACTTGGAGGAGGAAATGAAGAAAGGAAGATGGGGGGGTGTGAGGTTAGGAGAGGGCAAGGTTTATACGCTAGCGTACGCGGATGACGTGGTGCTGTTGGCAGAAGATGAGGGGGAGATGAGGTGTATGATGGAGAGGTTAGGGAGATATCTGGAGGGGAAGGGACTGGAGTTGAATGAGAAGAAGTCGAAGGTGATGAGATGCAGGAAAGGGGGAGGGAGGTTAAAAAAGGCTAGTTGGTATTGGAAGGGAAAAAAATTAGAGGAGGTAAAGGAGTACAAGTATTTAGGATATGTGATTCAAAGGAATGGGGGGCAAGAGGGACAGGTAAGGGACAGAATAAAGAGAGGGGCAGCAATTATGGGACAGGTATGGGGAATAAGTAAGAGGAGATTTGGGAATAATTGGGGGAGGAGGTTGTGGCTCTTCGATGCGTTAGTGTGGACGGTTTTAGGATACGGGGTGGAGATATGGGGATGGGAAGAGAGAGAGGGATTGGAAAGGATACAAGAAAGGTATCTGAGATGGATGTTAGGAGTGGATTGGGGAACGCCTGGATATATGATAAGGGAGGAATTGCAAAGGGAAAAGATAAGGACAAGGATGGGAAGAAGAGCATGGGGTTATGAGAGAAGGCTAGAGGAGGGTAAGGGAGGATGGTTGGCGAGAATATGTTTGGGGGAGATTAAAGAAAGGGCAAAGAAAGGAGGGGAATTGTCAGAGTGGGAGAGAGAAAGGAGGGAATTTTTTGAGGGTAAGGGGATAGTATTAAGGGAGATAGAGGAAAGAAGAGAAAAGGGGGAGTTCAGATGGGAAGAAGTTGAGGAATGGGAAGGAAAGGAACAGAGGGAAGAGAGGGCAGGAAAAATGATAAAATCGGAATATAATAAGTGGTACAAACAGATTAAAGGGGAGGGGATTCCGGGCTATCTGAAGAAAGGGTGGGCGGAAGGTAGATGGAGGAGGATGGCAAGGTATAGACTGGGGAATGAAATGAAGGGAAATAGGTATTGGGAAAAGGAGGAGGATAGGAAGTGCAGGATATGTGGGAGAGGGTTAGAGACGTGGGAGCATGTATGGGAGGAATGTATGGATTGGGGAAGGGAAGAGAGCTGGCAGGAAATGGTAAAGGAGATATTAGGAGAGGAGGGAGAAGGGGAAATATGGTTAAAAAGGTTAGAGAAAGCAAGAGGGAAAGGGGAGGGGGAGAAGGAGAAGGAGGAAAAAAGGAGGACAGGGGGATGAGAGAGGGTAGGAGGATGAGGGGTGAGAGAGAGGGGGAGAGTGAGTGAGAGAGAGAAGAGAGAGAGAGAGAGGGAGAGAAAAGGAGTGGAAGAATAATAGTAACCGGAAGCGGAGGTCCAACATAGGCTAAGTAGAATGTAAGATTGCGTAGGTTAAGTTAAGTTAGGATAAGAAAGGTTAGGGAAAGGCAGACGTGTGTGTGTGTAGGTAGGGCAGAAATGCGAGAAAAGAGGAAAAAGGCGGCGAAGAGGAGAGGCGTGGCGAAAATTGAATATGTATTGTAATTAGGTTAAGTTATAGGTATAAGTTTAGGTTAAGGAAAAAGGGTAAAGAAAGGAATAAAGGTTTGGGAACGCTCCTTTAAAAAAAAAGCGCCTTGTAATCCCCAATTGGGGCGGCAATAAATATATCTAATCTAATCTAATCTACTAAAGTTTAATTTTACTCAATAAGATTCAAATATCGTCGTTCATTAATTACAAATATTTTAAACCTGTATATTTTTCGATGATTTTTTTCAATGAAGATTGAAAATTGAAGCGATGAAATACATCCGCACGAAGGCAAGATAACAGCACACAAGAATACGTATACTGCATGTCCGCATGTATCATATGTGTCTCCAATGCAATGTTCCTATTGAAGGAAATGCTATGTTCCTATTGGAGAAAATGCTATGTTCCTATTAGAGGAAATGCTATGTTCCTATTGGAGAAATAATAGTAATATTACGAAAATAGCCGATTCGAGAATAAGCATAGGCTTAAGTATGTCTTCATCAAGTCAATCTCAAATTAAATAAGATTTACTTGAGTGTTAACTTCTTCACGAAGATTGTCTTATTTCACGATTATGAAAGCTATTAAGGGGTTAGTACACTCCAGAATTTTTAAAAAATCAAATTTTTTTATTGGCTTAAAAAAGCCTTTGAATTCTCTAGTATAAAAGGCAAAAGGTCTCATACCCGCTAGAATTTTTTTTCAGTTACTTTTTGAGCTATGACGAAGAACTAGCCACTTATTCGCATAAACCACCGATCAGCGAAATAATGTTGGAAGCCATTACTCCAATTTATGAAGAATTGAGCAGCGATAATTTATTAGAACGATGCATAGGAGGATTCACGAAAAACGCCAATGAGAGTTTGAACGGTCTCATATGGTCGTTTGCTCCAAAGCGTACTTTCAGCGGCCGAAAAACGGTAGAAATTGCATCCTATATGGCAGCGAGCATTTTCAATGGCGGTTACAAAAGTGTTTTAAAAATGCTGCACGTTATGAATGTAATAGTTGGGCCTAATGCCGTTGCAATGTGCACGGACTTGGATAAAAACAGAACTTTAATTGCCGACGCGCGATCGTTCGAGGCCTCAAAAGAGGGAAGAGTGCAAAGAAGAGAAATGAGATCGGCTGCTGAAGAAGCATTCCACGAAGAAGAAGATTCCTCTTATGAGGCAGGAATGGCGGATTAAGGGTAAGAAGCTTAAATAAATTTTATTACTGAAAAAACTAGTACCAAAACTTTAAACGTGTTTTTCTCAAAACTATGTTTTTCAAAACGGTGTACACGATATCTCGGAATCTTTTTGACGGATTAACTTGAAATTTGATACACATATTAAACACTAGTGTCTTTCGGCTAAACGGACGGTTTTTTCAATATTTTGTTTTCTTCCATAGTTATTAATAATAATAACTTGTTTTTTTGCTAAAAAATGAAACTGAAAATTCAGGAATTTTTTTTCGTCGCCAAAATTAAAAAAAAAAAGGTTCCGTTAGCCGAAAGCCAATATATTATAGATAATGAACATATTTCTTATTTTTGTTACAGATGACTGGTTTTCGCTAAATCGTGTACACCGTTGGGACCTTAGAACATATATACCTGGAAGGGGAATTGCTATTGTTCTTCATGTAAAAATCTGTGTCCAAGTTGGGTGCGAGAGAGAAAGATAGCTTTTAACCTATGCTCGCAATGCGCAAGCGCGGATGACACCACACGTCACGCTCCACGCTCACCGCGCCATTTAAAACTGTAAATGTAATTTTTAATTGAGATAGAATTGACAATGATTGAATAACTGATAAGTAATGTCGGACAGTGTACATACAGTGATAAATAATTATAAACTTTATTTTTTTACAAACAGAATAACAAAATAACATTCGATATATATATATATATATATATATATGTATATATTATAGATATATATATGTATCAGGAGACGCGGTAGTGTCTCCAGCCATGTTCAAACCCTAAAAGACCTTAAAAGACACTACAAGTCTCCTTATCCTGCACCATCAAAGTCCATTTTTGGGGGTGTAGAACTACTAAAATATAAAAAATTTTGAATTGCACGTAATATAACCTGAAAGGCGGCATCGCCACGAGTAATTTGAGCCAAGAAAAAATAAAATCGGTCAAGCCATGTTCAAACCCTAAAAGACCTTAAAAGACACTACAAGTCTCCTTATCCTGCACCATCAAAGTCCATTTTTTGGGGGTGTAGAACTACTAAAATATAAAAAATTTTGAATTGCACGTAATATAACCTGAAAGGCGGCATCGCCACGAGTAATTTGAGCCAAGAAAAAATAAAATCGGTCAAGCCGTTCTGGAGATACAAGCGGTCAAAAAGTGACGTTTTTCATGAAAAATGAAGTAACGTCGTCTTCTTCTTCTTCTTCTTCTTCTTCTCTGTCCGCGTATAAATCTCTTCTCACCTTTCACTCACACCTCCCTCAACTTCCACCCACCCCTTTTCCTCCCACATCCCGCCCCACCCCACCCCACCCCACCCCATCCCCCACTCCCGCCCCTCTTTCGCCTCTTTCACCCTCTTCGTCCTCTCTCTCTTTCGTCCTCTGTCACCCTCTTTCGTCCTCTCTCACCCTCTTTCACCCTCTTTCGCCCTCTCTCACCCTCTTTCGTCCTCTTTCGCTCTCTTTTATCCTCTTTCGTCCTCTTTCACCATCTTTCGTCTCTTTCACCCTCTTTCGTCCTCTCTCACCCTCTTTCAATTCCCTCTCACCCTCTTTCACCCTCTTTCATTCCCTCTCACCCCCTTTCGTCCTCTTTCACTCTCTTTCGTCCTCTTTCACTCTCTTTCGTCCTCTTTCACCCTCTCTCGTCCTCTTTCACCCTCTTTCGTCCTACCTCACCCTCTTTCACCCTCTTTCACCCTCTTTCGTCCTCTTTCACCCTCTTTCGCCCTCTTTCACCCTCTTTTGTCCTCTTTTCACCCTCTTTCATTTTCTCTCACCCTCTTTCATTTTCTCTCACCCTCTTTCATTCCCTCTCACCCTGTTTCGTCTTCTTTCACCCTCTTTCATTCCCTCTCACCCTCTTTCGTCCTCTTTCACTCTCTTTCGTCCTCTCTAACCCTCTTTTATTCTTTCTTACCCTGTTTCGCCCTCTCTCACCCTCTTTCGTCCTCTTTCACTCTCTTTCATTCTCTCTCATCCTCTTTCACCCTCTTTCGTCCTCTTTCACCCTCTTTCGCCCTCTTTCGTCCTCTTTTGCCCTCTTTCACCCAATTTCGTCCTCTTTCACCCTCTTTCGCCTATCTCGTCTTCTCTTACCCTCATTTGTCCTCTCTCACCCTATCTCCAAAAAATCATAAAAATGAAAAGGTCAAGCCATGTTCAAAAGAAGGTCCTCAAAAATTTAAACCTAGTCTGTACAATGAAAAATAATTACTCGTAATTCCAGAGTTCCAATTTGTTAATATCGAATAATGTATTTGTTTCAAGTAATGGCAGTAGAGTCAAATACATACGTACATATATGCAGTTTTTGCTGTTAATTGTACTTGAACGAAAAAAATAATTAAATGATTTAAATATAGCACATTTTAAATCAAGAAACTTATATAATCGAACTCTGTTTAGGAAAAGGTAGAACATTTCATTTGCCTCTGCCTTTACAAGAAACATTGGATAAGGTATGTCCTCCGGAAGATCCTATAAATTTGAATCACGAGTTGCACATTCTCGTTCGAGGTATACCCAAGAAATCTAAAGTGGTTTGAGAAAATTTGGTAGATATTAATAAAATGTATAAGGCTTTACAATGGTTGAAAGAAAATAATCCTCATTACTCAAAAATTCGTCTTCCAGCGTCATCTGATGATCTATTAAAGGATAAGTTGCAGGAAACAGAATATAGGATTGTCGATGAGGAAAGCGACAATGACGAAATAAATGAGGTGGTTGAGGAATTACCAGCATTGAATTTGTACAATGTACAGCAAAACAAAAATAATAATAATAAATTAATACAATTGTCGCTCGTATATTGAAAACAAAGTGATAAATATAAGGCCAACTTATCGAGCTGAATATTCGAGATGTTCAGTCAACTACCATTTATTACATGTATAAATTATAAAACTACAGTCATTATATTAAAACTAACGCAAATTACAATCATTCTATAAACGTTTCGACCGCACGCGGTCTTCTTCAGTATAATTATTGAAATATAAATTCTTACAATTCACATAATATCGAAATTTAATTATAGTTATTCAGAATCAAGAGTTTTTGAGCAATTAACGCGTGTTTCAATCCGTCCTGTCCAACAATGTTCGCCTCGATATGATCCCTGATTTTGTTCAGATCTCGGATAGTTTCATCGTTAATATGCGAGAAATTAACCCGTTCCGTAGGCGCTGCAATTAATAAAAAATTACCGATCAACGTATGTCCAAATTATAATATGTATCCCCTACAACCGGTAGTATGCTTACCTATCATCGTTCTTCTTGACAATTTTGCTACTTATTAACAGTTATTAAGGATGACACATAACAAACCAACAATACAGAAAGACAGCTCATTTTAAACTCTACTTGATCGGAGAGCGTGCGTGTTTATATATGATCTAATATCTATGTTTTACTCGTTAATGTCCTATTTGTCCTATTATTATTTCTTGTTCGCTAATATATCCAAAATATCAAAATACGACTCGCTAAGTAACTCAGTATCTTTGTTTAAATTTAGTCCATTTTTTTGTTCCTTGATATGTAGCATCTCAGAAATGAGTCTTTTATAATAATTATTTTCGTTGTCCATGATCTTAACATTGTCCCAATTAAAAGTATGATGTTCATTTATTATGTGTTCAGAAATTACTGAATGTTTCGTTGAGTCCAACCTAATATTATTTTTATGTTCTTTTATTCGCGTCTGCAATTGCCTCTTTGTTTGGCCTACATAAGATGCATTACAATTATTGCAACTGATCTTATAAACCACATTCGAATTGCATGGATGTTTAGTTTTATCTTTCTGCGCTTTAATAATATTATCCAGTTTGTTGAGACATCTATACCCTACCATACAATTTTTATTTTTTACCGAGGAAACAATCATTTCTGAGATCCCATCTATATACGGAATGACAAAGAATTTTTTATTGACCGAGTCATTTCCTATACTTTTTGTTCTTTCTATGTTGGCCTGTCTCTCTATAATGCTCCCCTTAGATATGATGTGTTCTATCCGATGATTAATTTTGTTAAAAATCAGATCAAGAGGGTAACCATTGCTTCTGAGTATATTAATAATTAACTCCAAATTTTTATTAAAAAATAGTGGATGTGATAGCAATAGACATCTGTCTACAAGGTTATATATTATTCCAATTTTGTGGCATAATGGGTGGTTTGAATAAAATGATAACGTCCTTCCTGAGAAGGTTTCTTTTTGATACCAGTCTATATATATTTTGTTATTAATAATTTTAAGTGATAAATCTAAGAAATTCAAGCTATGGTTAACCTCTTGTTCGACCGTGAATTTAAGTCTTTCATGATAGTTGTTAAAATTATTCACAATCTGAGTCATATTAGTCATAGAGGTGGCCACTATTATGTCATCCACATAACGAAAATAAAACAAACATTCCAAATTCAACGCTTTGAGAACTGTATCCTCAAGATCTTGCATAACCAGGTCTGCAATAATTGGTGATAACGGTGACCCCATAGGGGTCCCAAACGTCTGTTTATAAATTATGTCATCAAATGTAAAATATGTAGAAGTCAATATGAATTTTATACCCCCCAAAAATTCGTTTTTCGGTATTTTAGTATTTATTCCAATGTGATCCCATCTATCGTTAATACCGTCAATCGCAAGATCCAGAGGAACGTTCGTAAACAAAGACACCACATCCAAGGAAAACATCCTATCATTCTCATCAATCTTTTAATGATCAAAAATAATAATGATCAAACCGTTTTAAAACGTACGACTTTTCTCACACAAATCACTGAACATTCGGATATTAACGATTAGTATACAATATACCCAATACACGCGAAAAGAATCGATAACGAATCTGCATTGAAGCTTTATCAAATGGTGAAAATTGAAGATTTTCCAATGGATAATCGTTATAAATATCTGGATGTCATGTGTTTCCCTGATTTATATCCTGATGGTGTCAATGGACAACGAGAAGATAGAAACTTTGCATTGCCGGAATATTTATTTATTAGAACACGATTGATGTCGAAACATAGTAGATTCAGGTTGAATCTGCAGTATCTGTTCTTCCTTCTCAATGATGCTAACTACCGACAGTTGAAAAGTGGTATCTATTATACGATGATGGTTACTAACCCACGAGAGAGATACACTGCTGGTAGATACTTGAACGAATTGAAAGGTTACCAATTAGAATCGAATTTAATGATTTTTTTCGCAAAATTGAGAAATATGGATCAATTTTGGCGACAACCGTCCAATAATGTAAAATTCATGACTTTGCATTACGGTCCAGCGACGTGGTTTTTGACTTTGAGTCCTAGTGAATGGAAATGGTCCGATTTGGGTGAATATTTACGAGATATGAATCTCGATAAAGAGAAGTTAGGACATCAGCGAACTAATCGCATAAGATCCTGTAAGTACTTCTAGATTCATGTGCATAAAATTCAAAGCCATGATTGATTTTATTTGTTCGTCCGATAATCCAATAGGAAAAGTTATTCATTACTTCTGGCGACTGGAATATCAACGTTGAAGTATCCAGCACATGCATTGTATGATTTGGATAAAAGATGCTCCAGTATTAGGAAAATTGCCGGATGAAGAAGTTGCTACGTTTATTAAAAAATACGTAACGTGTGAAATTCCAGATGAAAATGTTTCGCCAACGTTGTACGATACGGTAATAAGTGATCAGAATCATAAATATAACTCGTATTGCATGCGTACGAAAAAAACGGAAACTAATATATACAGAAAGTGTCGGTTCGATTTTCCTCGGCCAGTTACTGAGAATTTCGTTTTAAGAGACGTTATCACTTCGATAGTCGGTAGAAAAAATTTACGCAGTAAGAGCAGATTGTACGATCTTCCGATACGATCTTATATTTGATACACGCTGGCTTAAAAAATGCGTTTGTTTACCAACATTAATATATATAACAGAGAAAAGTATAGAATCGAAAGGATCTGAATAGCTCAGCTGGAAGAGCAGTCGCCCGGCAAGCGAAAGGTCTCGGGTTCGATTCCCGATTCAGCGATTTTCGGATCTATATTTTTCTCTTGCATTCATTTATTTATTTTCCGTAGGGGGGTTAAAGGGGTATTGAAATTAAATCTCAAAATATGAGATTATTTCATATTTAAAATCTTGGCCGTGTCCAAGTAAAAATTTGGTGCCTTGTGCACCGGTATTTTAATTCTAACGAAAAATTATTTAGTTTCGTTAGGATAACGCATTGTCATCCGCGATTTGGCTCTTGTTGCCCGTCTTATACGTTAAATTTATATTTGTATATAGTTTTGTATATTCACTTCGTTGTGTGTGTAGAGCTTTTAAAAATACGTTGAATCCTTATTCTAATCTAATCTTCTTCTAATGTAATACTTTTCGTATTTCAAATGTTGTAGTAATTATTCTGTAAGAGCTTTGACATTATTTCTAAATGGACATCGAGAAACATCATAGTTTTTTGAGAGCAGGCCGCCATGTTATTTTTCTGAGTCATTAACAAATTGGTACTCTGGCATTACGAGCAATTATTTTTCATTGTACGGGCTAGTATGAATTTCAAATCAAATCTCTATAAATGACTATTATATTTTGTACACTAAGAATAACATATCGCACTTATTTTCTAGAATCAAATTGTAATCAGTTTTACTTATATGTATGTATATTCAATGTGAACTTGCACCTTGAATAAAATATCACAGTTACTTTTCATGGTAATATATTATTACTAAATTTAGATAATATACATTTTACGTATGTTCACTTTGAACTGGCACCTTGAATAACATATCAGTTACTTTTCGTGATAATTTATTATTAGATCGTTTAAATTTTTGAGTACCTTCTTTTGAACATGGCCTGACCTTTTCATTTTTATGATTTTTTTAGGATATATATTATTGGTGTTTAAAGTGTATTAATTTTGAATATTTTTGTCTAATAAAATCTTTTTGCTTAATATCAGTCGCACTTTTTCCTTCGTGAAACAAACGCATATTTATATAAATTTTAATAATATTTTGTATTAATTCAGTCTTATGATTATTGAAAATATCTTGTTCCATAATATGTTCCGTTATTTTATTATCATTAAAAACTAAATGACAAACAGTTTGAAATGATTTCATGACCAACACATTTTTAATATTTTTAGTTTTAAAAATAATATGGTTGTTTTCTCGAATAATAGTTTCGCATACTTTTGCTATTTTTATCACATCTTGTGATGGAAAAATCAATTTTCCTTTACTTTTTAAAGTTAGTAATATTGAATCAGTAGATTCAGCAGTTAAAAAAATAGAGCATGTATCACAAATATTATTTCGTAAAAGCTTTCTAATTACGAATCCACTGATGTATTTGACCACATCTTCGATATAAGAACTTAATGACCATAAGGTAGACAAGTAATCATGATCAAATACATTAGTACATATCGTATCATTGGCTTCCGTGAATATACCATCGCTTATTATATTTGATATATTTGCTGATAATACATATAAAATTTGCACATCATCTATTAGGCAATTCCTTCTTTCAGAAGCTTCAATTTCATGCCTAACAAGCAGGCGCTTATAACTGCTTTCGAATTGTTTGGCATTAGGGTTGTTGTTGAAACCTCCTCTGCTACGTAGGGCACTAAAAAATGTTTCCAAGTGATCTTGGTTTATTTTGTACGTAAGTAAATATTTTAGACCTTTTTCTTTTAATATATCAAATAAATCAAATATATTTGTTAAGCAAATGATAAATCCCAAAAAGCCAGTCTTTCGATTACTCTTCAAAACCGTATCGTTTGTAGAATATTGCAATTGTTTTATATATTCTATAATAATCCCTGCGTAATTCTTAAGTTCATTATAATTTTCATTGGTAAGAGGCATATTGCACTTTTTTTTCTTACAGAATTTTGATCTTGACATTTAATATGTCGAATCATCATTAAATTTAGAACAAAATAAAGCAGTTTCTTCTGCATTTGTAAACTGATTAGGAAAGTATTGATTGCAAAATTTCAAAGCGGTACTAACACTATTACTGACAATGAGTGTTTGGGCAGCCAATTTTACGTTCATTTTCGAATTCTTATACAAGATGTGCCTTTTTGTTAGCTTTGTAACAGATTTTAAACCTTCAGTTTCCTGTAATTTTTGTAAGGACACAATATTTTGCCAATAAATTGTTTTGCCTTTATAATATAAAACTAATTTATCACCTAGAGTGTTTCGCACTAATTTGAGCATGTGGCATGGATCGAAAAAGCAGAAAATTTTTTCTTTTGTTATATTATGAACAATATACGGCTTAAAATTGTTTCCCAATTCAAAATTTGCACCTAAAGCAGTGCACATGCTCAAATTAACGATTGCACCATCAAATGTTACCGAATGCAATATTATTCCAGTTTCTTGAATAAATTCGAAACATTTTTCTAACAAACTGGCTCTTTCTTTACCATTTAGAGCATCGATCAAAAAATATCCAACGGGAATTTTCCAGTGGTCATTCAATGCGACTACCATAAATACTAATGCATTTGTTGCTTGTCGAGGAACATCTGTATCGTTACTCATATGTATACCTAAATCTACAAGTCCGTAATACCGTTTACCATCATATACTATGCCCTGTCGAATCGCAACTTCATCTACTACTAAATTACAAAAAATAGGTGTTTTTGACTTAGAAACTTTACATTTTAATGCTTCAAATACTTCGTGAGTGAATCCAGGTCGACCATCTAATACCAAATACTACTTACGGATTGTTGAAAGGTCTGGAAGAAAATTTTTGAAGGTTTTACGTATATATTTGTACGCTTTGGGCGAGTAGAAATTCAGCGTAAGGGCAAAAGCTCTTAGTTCTGCAGGGTATTTCTTTCTCGAACCTTTTTTTCGTTTCAAAATCTCATTTAATACTGTTGGAGCTTCAACCTAAATGTACAAATAAAAAAAGAAAACAGATCGTGATGTATAAAAATAAAAGCTTTTCTTCACATTGATCATTCTAAATATACAATTAAAAGTAAAAATTGTATTATAAAAATCGGAGCTTATATGTACATTAATTACTTACGTTAAATATACAAATAAAAAATAAAAAAGTCATAATATATAAAAATTGTAGCTTTTTACAAATTGATTAATTTTTGTACAATTCAAACATTTATTATTACAAATTTTCTACAAACTAATCAATAGAGCAACATTTTTTACAATTTATTAATTTTAAACAAATTCAATTAATTAAAATTAAGTTAAAGTTAAGTTAATTATTATTAATTATTATATTATCATAGCCAATAGCCAAGAGTTACCATTAAATTTTCAGCTCTTGTTTCGGATCATAAATCTTTCTGCTTCAAATGTTTGATTAATGCTTTTATCGTTGTTATGCGACTAACTAATCTGATTTTGGCTTGCTGCAACGTTTTGATTTTTCTTCGCTGTTTTTCGATTGTTCGTTTCGCTACTTCCAAAGCTCTTCGAGCTTTCCTTGGCGTGGCTAGATATGGCGTTCTAATGGTACCAACAAAACGAGGATCATGTAAATTTTTGACAGGTGTTTGGAAACAATAACTTCTTTCAGAGTTTGGAGGTGTAGATGGACGATTCACAGTTAGGCAAGTATCAGAATTTGGTGTCTCGGTTTCATCAATAATGATTCCATCATCACGATGGATTCCCATATGAACAGTTTCATCGGTGATGATGCCATTATCACAATGGATTGTCTTGTCGACAATTTCATCACTGATTTCACCATTGCTAACGATTCCATTGTCCACAGTCATATCGATAATTTTATTGTCTATAGTCTCATCAATAATTCTATCATCCACAATTATATGGGCAGTTCCATTGGTAATAACTCCATCATTAATGACAATTCCATCGTTGACAGTCATGTTAAAGGCAGTTCCATTATTATGATAAATTTTATCATTTACAGTTCCATTGCTAGCTACTATATTTCTTCACTGATGTTATCATTGACAGTTCCATTGTTGACTATTTCCTCACTGATATTTTTCGAATTTTTTGATTTTTTCAGACTGCTATCTAAACATTGGTGTTTCTTCCTCTTTTTACTTGTAATAGTTGGCAGAGCATTGGACTTGAGAAACGTATTCTTCGATTTGTGGATTAATTTGTCTTCTTCAAAATGATTTGAACACAGTTTAGTAGCTGTGCTTAAAACATTTTTATCAATGCCACAAAAATCTAGCCACTTCTTACAAGATTCGTCGTTTTTCGGAAATCTATTGAGAAAGAATAAAATTATTAAATTTTTATTATCAACAAGAATCGTACTGAGAGAGAGAGAGAGAGAGAGTTATATTTAATCCCATAATTTACTGTTTATACAAAATATTACAGTATTACTTACCCATGATAAGATACCGATTTATCACGTTTACCGCATAAGACACAATATGGGCCTGGCATTTTTTCTTAAATATAATATTCAAATAAAACTTTGAAATAAACTTTAAATATAACTTTTTAGGTGACACCGTCATTTCCTAATCTTAACCTCTCTTACAAACAATAAAACGCGCTAACGCTGTGCGCCGTTTCGCTAATTCGCGCTTGCGCATTGCGGACGGAGGTAACAATCTACCCTTCTCTTTCTTTAAAATGTGGTTTTCTCTTGCACCCAACTTGGACACAGGCTCGATCCTTCCCCTTCCAGATATATATGTTCTAAGGTTGGGACGCACGAAAAAATCATGGTTACGCGCGAATCAGCATAACTTAGCGAATGTTCAATTTTTTCACTTACAAAAAATTTGACACGTTTTTTAAGATATGTAGAAACCAATAAAAAAAATTACCTCTATAGCTTGCATACTTTTTTAGAAATTAATTCTCAAAAATTAACCAAGAAAAGCCCGCTCTGGAGTGTACTAACTCCTTAATCTTAAGACGATCTAGATTGAATAAAATAGACTTGATCAAGATCATCTTAAGTGTTAATTTGAGACTCGACTATGAATACGGGCCTTTGTCCCAACATTCCCAACCAGTCCAACCTCTTTTGACATCTTCGACAATCTCAGTTTGGGAAGAATTTGATATCACAATAAGCCACCTTCAAGGAATGCACAATCTCTCTACTGCAGTAATTATAGAGACAAATATTTGGCCGAACTCCACATTAACAGGACAAACGATCCTCTAATTTGGTGAGAAGCAAGAAAAAATCTATACCCAAATTTATATAAAATAATGCTCAAAAGGCTCTGCATCCCTGCAACTTCGGTCCCATGTGAAAGAATATTTTCTAAAGCGGGACAAATTTGTAATGAAAAAAGAAGCCGATTAACAACAACAACAATTAATCAAATTTTACTTGTGCAACATAATGTTAATTTATTATAATTAATATATTATTAATAATAATAAAAATATATATATAATATAGAAAAAAATTTTTTTGTTTTTCCAAAACATTCATGATTTAAATTAAGCTTAAATAAGCGAATATAAAAGATTTTTTGTACGAGAATAAATTTAAAAAAGATAAAAAATAATTATTTATAAAGAACCGATGAATCGTATAAAAGAACTGATTCACTTAAGAGAACAAACCGACTCTGAACCGCTAACCAAGGTGAACCGTCTTGCCTTTCTCTAAGTTGGATGAATAAAAAAGAAGTTAAATAAAGTAAAATTAGAATCTCCCTCAGGTTGAAATATTATTGAATAATGGCGAAGTAAAATCTTTGATAGAATGTGCGAGCAATAAATAAACCCAGTAAATTAGAAATTTACATAACAGAAAGTGATTATATTGCCCACATCAAGGAGTCACATGTAAGGGGGGAAAATTTAAAATATATATTTTTATTTTATAATATATATTAATATACTTTTTGTTTCCTTTCTCTCTTTTTGCTGTCACTATCGCAATCAACCTTAAAAGGATTATTAATATTTTACAACAAATTAATATTATAACATTACTATTATTCTTATTGCTTATAACACAATATTATTTTCCTTTTAATTATATTTTTCAATAAAAACTTTTATTACCCTGAATGATATTTTAAAAGTAGTTTTCTATTCATTTGAGATATTTTCTTATAAATCAAAAGAGACACATATTGCTGCTAGTCCTATTACACATTATATTATATCTTCACTAAAATTCTCTCAATATTCATAAAATAACGTTGATACTTCTGACAAATGTAATAAAATCGAGAGTACTGACAGTATATACCTAAAAGTTATCACAATCAAATATAAAAGTAATGATCAGAATTCAGTATAATTTTCGTATACAATACACATATTTAAATAATTAAAGAAATTGACCAAAAAGTATACCAATTTTAAGACTTCGTTTCGCAAAATAAGAATTTAAATTTTGAAAGTTTTACACAGCTTCAAATATCTACTTTCGAAAAGTCATTTATTGAGCAAAAATTGTCTCGCAAGTAATCACAATAGGATCTCTCCTATTAACAGAGTGTCCAATAATAATTTAGTGGCACTCGCACTACGTATATATATATATATATATATATATATATATATATATATAAATACATATTTATTTAAGAATTTAACTAGGCTCTGTAATATAGATATAAATTTAACATATATAAGATAGGCAATAAGAGCCAAATCGCGGATGACAGTGCGTTATCCTAAACGAAACTAAAGTTTTTTCGTTAGAATTAAATACCTGTGCACAAGGCACCAAATTTTACTTGGACACGGCCAAGATATAAAATTGGAATAATCTCTACAAGAGATTTTAATTCCATGCATCCCCTATTCCCCCTAAAGAAATAAATGCGAGAGAAAAATATAGATCCGAAAGTCGCAGAATCGGGAATCGAGCCTAGTTAAATTCTTAATTTATACACGCTGGCTTAAAGGCGTTTGTTTACCAACATTAACATATATAACAGAGAAAAGTATAGAATCGAAAGGATCTGAATAGCTCAGTTGGAAGAGCAGTCGCCCGGCAAGCGAAAGGTCTCGGGTTCGATTCCCGATTCTGCGACTTTCGGATCTATATTTTTCTCTCGCATTTATTTCTTTAGGGGGAATAGGGGATGCATGGAATTAAAATCTCTTGTAGAGATTATTCCAATTTTATATCTTGGCCGTGTCCAAGTAAAATTTGGTGCCTTGTGCACAGGTATTTAATTCTAACGAAAAAACTTTAGTTTCGTTTAGGATAACGCACTGTCATCCGCGATTTGGCTCTTATTGCCTATCTTACATATGTTAAATTTATATCTATATTACAGAGCCTAGTTAAATTCTTAATTTATACACGCTGGCTTAAAGGCGTTTGTTTACCAACATTAACATATATAACAGAGAAAAGTATAGAATCGAAAGGATCTGAATAGCTCAGTTGGAAGAGCAGTCGCCCGGCAAGCGAAAGGTCTCGGGTTCGATTCCCGATTCTGCGACTTTCGGATCTATATTTTTCTCTCGCATTTATTTCTTTAGGGGGAATAGGGGATGCATGGAATTAAAATCTCTTGTAGAGATTATTCCAATTTTATATCTTGGCCGTGTCCAAGTAAAATTTGGTGCCTTGTGCACAGGTATTTAATTCTAACGAAAAAACTTTAGTTTCGTTTAGGATAACGCACTGTCATCCGCGATTTGGCTCTTATTGCCTATCTTATATATGTTAAATTTATATCATATTTATTTATTTATTTATTCATTTCTATAGAGCACGTCCTGAAAAAAACATGCTCGAAATTCTCGCGTTCGCTTGGAAACATTTTTTGGTATAGACGTTTCAAATTCAATTGTAAATCTTATTTATAAAAAAATGACCAAATGTGGCAACCGCGCATCGAGAGCACGTGCCAGTCACGCCGCGAATTTCCCCATACCCCTACCACTATGGCGTATGTGAACCGAAAGAAGAGACGAACGAAATCAGTGATCATTTGTTAGCCGTCGCCCGTCGCCCGTCGTCCGTCGTCAGCTCATCGCCCATCGCTCGGAAAACACAAGATGCCGCCGGGGAGACGTAAGTATATTATTACATTTTATAAATTATAGGTCTATATATATATATATATACAATTCGGTAATATATAAGTATATCTTTTCTTGCAGCACGAAGCGAAGGCAGTATCGTAAAGACGACGCCGAGGACGACGCTGACACCGACGCTGATGCCGAGGACGACGCCAAGGACGACGTCGACGCCGAGGACGACGTCGACGCCGAGAATGACGCCGACGCCGAGGACGACGCTGACACCGACGCTGATGCCGAGGACGACGTCGACGCCGAGGATGACGCCGACGCCGAGGACGACGCCGACACCGACACCGACACCGACGTCGAAGACGACGCCGACTCCGGCGCCAAATAAAATAATGCCAACGTCGACATCGACGGCGATGCCGCCGCCGACCCCGGCAACAATGATGATGCCGGCAACGACGGCGATGCCGCCGCCGACCCCCGCAACGATGATGACGACGCCGACGTCGACACCGACGGCGATGATGATGCCGACGGCGATGCCGCCGCCGACCCCCGCAACAATGATGACGACGCCGACGTTGACTCCGACGGCGATGATGATGCCGACGGCGATGCCGCCGCCGACCCCCGCAACAATGATGACGACGCCGACGTCGACACCGACGGCGATGATGATGCCGCCGCCGACCCCGGCAACGATGATGATGATGCCGACGTCAACACCGACGGCGATGATGATGCCGACGGCGATGCCGACGACGACTCCGGCACCGGGAAAAAATGTGAAAAAGGTTAGTTTTATAATATTTTGTTATATTTGTTAGAGAAAGGGAGGGAGACACACGAAATAAAGGTAAAAAGTATGAGACCTTCGTAAAATTTGTATCTTTGCTTATAAGAAAAAGATTGAAGTTGAAACTGTGCATATATATTAGTCTTGCTATGTATAAATTTTTCAACTTAAAAATCGACAATTATCTTCTAAAAAAAATTACAATTTTTGAAAATAAAATTTACAAAAATTTTCCATTTTTATAGAAAATAATTGTAATTTTTTTTAGAAGATAATTGTCGATTTTTAAGTTAAAAAATTTATACAATGCAAGACTAATAAATATGCACAGTTTCAACTTCAATCTTTTTCTTATAGGCAAAGATACAAATTTTACGAAGGTCTCATACTTTTTACTTCTATTTCGTGTATCTCCCTCCCTTTCTCTCTCTCTCTCTCTCTCTCTCTCTCTCTCTTTCTGTTTTATATACTGTATACAATTTATCTTTTCCAGTAAGAATAATTTTTATACCAATTTACAGCTATATATGAACAGATAATAAAATTTATTTGAACCAATTCATATAAAATATATGTCAGTAAAATCTACTTCAACGAATTACTTCGACGAATGATACGTAATAATGAGACAGTTTTTTTATGATAAATGTATATACTTATTAGCTATAAAAATCATGTGAGTTATTATATTGTGCAAATATTATAAAATTGTATGCCATTATATATATTATGTTTGATAATATAAATAATAAAAATTTAATGTATTATTTATATGATCAAACATGATATATATAATGGCATACAATTTTATAATATTTGCACAATACAATAATTCACGCATGATTTTTATATAATAGCTAATAAGTATATTCATTTATTATAAAAAAACTGTAAGTCTCATTATTACATATTATACGTTTGATGTGTAATTGATAATTACGTTTTAATTATGAGATGAGTCGGTACCTTTACCCTAGTAGAAAAAAAGTCATGCAATGTCATTCTATAAATAATTATTTACAATGCTTTTTTAATGTAACATAAAGCGAAATAGTACGAAATTATAATGATGACTGTTTTGCGAACATATTTTTTGTTAATTAACTACTTATCAGGCAACTGCGTTTTAAATTATTTATACTTATAATACTTTGGTTTTTGTTATAAGACATTGCTCATTATAAAACACAAATTTATTATTAATTTTGTAAAATTAGTTCTTCGAAAGTATTGTATAAAAAAAACACAATTGTGAATTATAAATTTTATTTTATATAAAATATATAATTATAAAATATTTATAGTTATTATTTTATTACCTCTATTCCTTTCTAATTTGTACTGTCGACCGCTTCTATATTCTTTTAGACGTCCTCTCGCGCTTCTCTCTCTCTCTCTCTCTCTCTCTCTCTCTGTCTGTCTCTCTCTTTTTGTTTTATAGATTGCATACAATTTATCTTACATTTACAGTAAAAGTAATTTTTATAACAATTTACAGGTATATGCGAACAAATAAAATTCGTTAGAATCACAATTTCTATCAAATATATATATTTCAGTTAAATCATTACTCGAATTACTTCGATGTATGAAAAATAAGATTTAGTTTTTATAAATTATAAATGCATATACTTATTATATATCTATAAAAATCATGTGAATATTATATTGTATTATACAAATATAATTAAAATAAAATTGTATGTCATTATATATTTCATGTGTTTGATAATATAAATAACACAAAATTTTTTCTGTTTTATATATAGTTTTTTATAGAAAAAAATTGATGTATTATTTATATTATCAAACATAAAATATATAATGGCATACATTGGCTACACTAATTCAGAGGTTATCTTTTTCCTTCCAATGTCGAACAAAAAAGACAACCTCTGAACTAATGTGGCCAGTGTAGCCAAAACGAACAAACCTTATATAAAACAGAAAGAGAGAGAGCGAGAGAAAGAGAGAGAGAGAAACACGTTGCAGCTCCGTCTATCACGATATCACGCAACTAATCTACTGCTCTGTTTTATTCCGCAGCCTCGATTTGCACACACACATATGCGTGAAATGTTTTTTTATATATAACTTTTTTATTAGACTTGCAATCTCACTTTTAATTGCTTACTAATATTTCTTCATATAATCCTTACCGCGCATACTATATTTCATGCACAGACAAACTGCAAAACTTTTTTTATTAAATAAGTATTATTACGAACTGGCACAAAGCAGCCGATAACAAAACTGTAATTTTTGATTTTTATATGATTTATATATGCGAACATAGCTAGCGCGGTCCGTTTTTATAAGTACTTTAATCGTGGAAAAGGATTTATTGATCAGTATAGTCAATAAAAAGTTATATGAAAAAAATAAATATTCTCGCATTTGGTCGGTAAAAACATCATCTGGGATCCCCTTAATAAATGATATTAAAAATATTATTTACGTTTTATTTTTACATGCTTTTATACCCCTCGCATACTTAAAGTATTTAATTACAAGTTTATAGCCTTTTTTATTTCTTAGTAACTCACGCTTAAAAATTATTTATTTTTTCGACCGGTCAGTACAGTCTAATCACTTAACAAAAGATTTCGAAACATTTGCTATATTTAGAATATACCGCTCTAACATAAGAAACGTACCCACGAAAATAGTGTGATCAATGACGATAGGGAAAAAAATATATTAAAAATATATTTCAAACATTATTAAAAAATTTTTGTAAAAGTGGACATGTATTTTTAATATTATAGATCCTAAAAAATCGAAAAGATACTTTATATATTAATAGTTATAAGGGCTTGACAAAAATCGCAATAATTTTTGACTTGTAAATTGTTAACATATAAGAGAATATGTTATTATTTTCTTATTAAATAATAACATTGAGTGATTTGTTAAATAATATAGAAATGGGAATTGTTACATATTTTAGCTCCATTTTTTTAATTTAGCAACAAGTTGGCGCGCCTTTGTGTGCAGACCTTTAGTTAGTCGCGCCAACGTCTCGTTGCTAAGTTACGAAAATCGAGCCAAATGCAACAATTCCCATCTCTCTATATTATTTAACAAATCACTCAATTATTGTGTAATGCCAAAAAAACGCGACAAATATATTGCGATAAGAAATATAACATAAAATATTAATAAAATATAGAAAATTGAAAATAAAAAACCGCGAATCTCTTTCTCTCGAATGATTTCTAATCATCATGAAATAAAAAAGAAATTATCAATTTAATTGTTACATGCTGTTAGGTACTCACTGCGGATATTTGATAAATCAAAATAATGATGTAGAAAGTATGGAATTCCTCGAGATAACTTCGCAAATATCGGAGGCACAAAATACACGTCCGTATGGGCTCACGTTATCGTAGAGAAAGAGCGAAAAAACAAAATCGCCGCGCTAGGAGGATCTCGTTAAGTCACTGCACACATCATGCGCGACTTAAGGCGCCAGCGTAGTTAACCAATCAGAAGATCCTAATCCAAAACTAGCCAATTGGCAATGTAGATTGGTAGCATATATTGTCCAACCGTGCTTGCGTTGGTTGTGCGCGTAAAAATGGAGCTTTGATATACATAAAATATATTTCATGTACATTCCATGTATTTACGTCAGATGTATATACATACCATATACGCTAATATACATAGATACATTTATGGATATTGCATATATATGGAAATTTAGGCCGGTATTCATAGTCCGATTTTATATTTAAGATCGTCTTAGGCCGGCGTCCCATAAAACGGATTACGCGGAAGCGGAACCAGCGGATCGCCAATCACGGAATTGTTCCGATGGAGCTCATCGATAAGTTCTATCGGAACGATTCCGTGATTGGCAATCCGCTGGTTCCGTTTCCGCATAATCCGTTCTATGGGACGCCGGCCTAAGACGATCTTAAATATAAAATCGGACTATGAATACCGGCCTAAATTTCCATATATATGCAATATCCATAAATGTATCTATGTATATTAGCGTATATGGTATGTATATATTATACATCTAACGTAAATACATGGAATGTACATGAAATATATTTTATGTATATACAGGCAGCGGTCTCGTTTAAATGTGCATGTTATGTATATTCATGCGACATCCTCCGAATATCCATAAATGTATCTACATCAGTGTATGTTGTATGTAGATACATCTGATGTAGATACATGGAATGTGCATAAAATATATTTTATGTATATACAAGCAGCGGCCTCGTTTTAATATACATGTTATGTATATTCACGTGACATCGTGCGTATATCCATAAATGTATCTACATCAGCGTATGTCGTATGTACATACATCTGATGTAGATACATGGAATATATATTCATATGATATTCTATGTATATCCATAAATGTATGTAAATTTATGTATATTGTATGTATGTACGTAGTATGTACAGTATGTTTTTTCCATATTATGGATATTATACCTGTATGTATATACATAGGATATTGAATGTTTACTGGGTGTATATATATATATATATATATGCATGGATCGAGTCTTTCCAGGACTCGTTTTAATTGACTGATTTTTCGGCATACATAGGTCTACATTTACACGTTTGTCACTATAATACAGGTATTTTTGAATGTATAATGTGATAAGTTTTGTATAAGCAAAAATATTTTTCCAGGACATTATGTAAGATACGAAAATAACATTTCCAGGACATATATCATAAAAAGATTAAATACATTTTAAATGAACTTTATATTGGTGAATTTATCAAAAGCTAGTTTTAATTATAAATAATAATAAAGGACATTAAGGGAATCCTAAACGGTTGGCCGAACTCCGACAGATGCTTTGAGAAGTTTTTTGTTTTTTCTTTTTTATCGACAAAATATGAGGTTAGATAAACTATAAAACTATTTATTGGTTATTCGGTACAGAATAAGAATTCATAACTTTGTAATCAAGAAATATGAGATTATACAGATTGATAAATTTTTTTCCTGTACAAATTAAAGTATTAATATTAGTAAAGGGCAAAGCGTTCTAATTTTAGGTAAAAAATAATCCGTATAGCAAATAAATAGATTTATAGTTTATCTAATCGCATATTTTGTCGATAAAAAAGAAAAAAACAAAAGACTTCTCAAAGCATCCATCGAAGTTTGACCAACCGTTTAGGATAATTGTCAATTTCTATAAATTAATCGTGACAGTTCCTGAAATGACCATACGTAAATTAAAATTCAGTCATTATTTTACAGTGTGCACTGATAATATTTAAATAAGAGTTCAACATAAACTCAAGCAGTTTATGTTGAACTCTTACTCAGTGCATACTGTAAAATGATGACTGAATTTTAATTTGAGCTATCACGATTAATTTACAGAAATTAACAATCACATATAATATCATGTGAAAAGGTTAACCCTGCCCACACAACAAACCCCTTCAATTAACGAATCAGACAGTGGCAAAGTGTGTGCAAAAACTCACCCTACGAGTGTTCCCCCAATGAAAGATTACGGCGAACTAAATAAATATTTACATAACCAATGTTAAGTTAAGAACCTAATCGTAGCGCATAGAAAACTAAGTCCAAAATGTTGGAACATTAAATTCCAACATTTTTATTTTAAGGGGGGAGGTGTCACGTCCGGCCGTATAAATTTTTTCGTTTACTCCAAGTTCCTTAAACGCTATTTGAAAAGCGCGCCAAAGCCGGCCATGACGCTTAACTCCGCCTAGAAACTAAGCGTGGCGCTTCGTAGCGCCTAAGGATCTCCCACCACGGTGAGAGCCCCTACTCCGGAGAGTTCCCCCTCTCCAGGCCGCCGCAGGCCCGAGCCGCCGAAACGAAGGACCTCAGAGCAGTCCCGAATTTCGGCAGTTCTCTGCGCGACACCGAACAGTATAGTCGCACTCCTAAATTCTAACTCTAAGTCCAAATTCTAAATCCTAACTCTAATTCTAAAATTCTAACTCTAAGTATAATATTCTAACTCTAAATTCTAAGTCTAAATCTAAATTCTAATTCTAAGTTTTAGTCTCAAATTTTGTACTACTATACGAATAAATCATTTGATTTACGTCTCGTGGGGTCGCGGCTGCGAAAAATTTGAATGCAGAGCTCGGCTTTTCCACGAGACACAGTCGCTATTACGGGTACGCGAATCTATGCGATTCTCCCCGGGGATACCCGCGATCTGAGTTATTCGCGCTGGAACTGAGGTGATCGGATTAGTGCGTGGGAACCTACCGTGACCTACTGTAATAAAGATAGCTTCGTCGATTGCTCTATCGAAACGTCGTTGGGGTTGCCGTAAGTAATCTTCGTACGTAAGCTGACAAAGCTCGCCAAATCCCGATTCGCGTGAGGTAAGTCGAATTGCGACTCCGAATTTATTCCGATAGGTTGTTCCGCCCCTATGATTAGAGTTGCTTCCGAATCCTTGTCCAAAGTAATTTCGAGATTCCTAGGTAAGGTTGAGTAAAGCATGAAAATGCGAGAGCTGCCTTATCTCAAAATGGATGTACCCGACACCAACTTGGCAATATAATAATGTTCCAAAGGTACAAAAGAGATTAACTTCTGGAGGAGGAAGTTATACCTCTAGTGGCTGATGGGCACATTTGTGTTGTTGCGGAAAAAAAAAAAAAAAAAAAAAAAAACACAAAAACAAAGAAAAAAAAAAAAAAAAAAAAAAAAAAAAAAAAAAAAAAAAAAAATATCGAATTGATAATGCGTCATTCGCTCGTAGATCTTCGGTGACCCGGCAGTTATCGAGAAGTTATAGTCGTCGGCAAAACCGTCAGGTATTGTTCAGTAAAACACTGGTAAGGTGCCAGTAAGGTGTCGATAACCCGTTGGTAAAAGAACGTTCTGTCGGTATATGGTTGGTAATGTCGGTATAAGAACGTATGTTGGTATATAGCCGTAATGTCGGTAAAAGAACGTATGTCGTATATTGTCGATAACGTCGGTAAAAAGAACGTATGTCGGTATATCGTCGGTAATGTTGGGTAAATCGAAGTGGTTCTCAATTGATTATTGTTTAAATGACTACTTTGTTGTACGGATTTACGAAGTTATTTCTTGAGACACAAGATTTTTAAGAGATTGAACTATTTGCGTTTTTCCGTGTTAGAATTCCGAGGGTGGCACCGCATGTGGGGTCGACCCTAGTTTTATTAGCCCGACCTTTTTTTATAGCTTCCGCAGTGACGATGGAAAAGAGGAAAAATGCGTCGGATTCTAGAATGTTCTCTTCCACGTGGTAGAAGCGTCTCTGAATTTGCTAACACGCGCGATTCCTTAGGTTAACGTGAATTTCACTTACCTTAGTAGCACTTTCTTGATCGGGTCGGCTCGTACTTGGAGGTAGTGCGTGCGGCGAGGGTCGTTCACTGGGATGTTTGGCGGCGGCAGGTGTCGTGGTTGGAAACGTTATTGGTATGCACTTCCACTGTAGGAGTTCGTCGTTTGTTATTATTTTTAATGTTGAAAATGTTCTCGTATTCAGGATCGGCCTGATATTCCACTCCGGAGGAATTGAGAATATTCCTCGGTCGCTGATTCGCGATAAAGTCGGTTTAGTTTTCGTAATATGATTCCTTCCTTCCTGCGCGTCGCGTCTTAGGCATATTGAAATTTGATGCATCCTCTGAATGATTATTCAAATAAGGAGGGTTGATATGCGGCGGAACCTCACTATCAATTTCTTATTTTGGCAAATCCTGATGCCTGAGAAGGTTAATTCTGACTGTGATGAGCGGTGGTCCGCTCCAAACACAGTTTGAATTATTCTGAATTCAAACGGCCGTATGACAAATTTAAACGCTATCGTATTTATCACGGGAGTGGAAGTTTGAAGAATACTGAACACTAGTTTTCACACATGAATACACTGATTTATTCGTATAGTAGTACAAAATTCGAGACTAAAACCTTAGAAATTAGAATTAGATTTAGGACTTAGAATTTAGAGTTAGAATATTATACTTAGAGTTAGAATTTTAGAATTAGAGTTAGGATTTAGAATTGGACTTAGAGTTAGAATTTAGGAGTGCGACTATACTGTTCGGTGTCGCGCAGAGAACTGCCGAAATTCGGAGACTGCTCTGAGGGTCCTTCGTTTCGGCGGCTCGGGTCCTGCGGCGGCCCTGGAGAGGGGGGAACTCTCCGGAGTAGGGGCTTCTCACCGTGGTGGGAGATCCTTAGGCGCTACGAAAGCGCCACGCTTCTAGCGGAGTTAAGCGTCATGTGCCGGCTTTGGGCGCGCTTTTCAAATAGCGTTTAAGGAACTTGGAGTAAACGAAAAAATTTATAACGGCCGGACGTGACACACCTCCCCCTTAAAATAAAAAATGTTGGAATTAATGTTCCAACATTTTGGACTTAGTTTTCTATGCGCTACGATTAGGTTTCTTAACTTAACATTGATTATGTAAATATTTATTAGTTCGCCGTAATCTTTCATTGGGGGAACACTCGTAGGGTGAGTTTTTTGCACACACTTTGCCACTGTCATGATTCGTTAATCGAAGGGGTTTGTTGTGTGGGGCAGGGTTAAGGGTGTTTCTTCTTCGTTCGTTGGAGGGGGTTTCAGGTGTAGCAGTTCTCGTCCGTGTCCTGTTTTCCGTCCGCTGATCTACCAAGGTGTAGGAGGACGTTGGTCACCGAGGTCCAAATGGCTCCGAGTAGATGTAGACTCCATCCGCACACCCGAGTGGAGTGCGTAATCAAGTGGTCGATTATTAATTTTATCAACCGTACGGTAACGAAGATGCCAAGTACTCCGGCGCTGGCGGATCCGAAGCTTATAAATGCCTTCCATAGCCTGGCTCCGGTATTTTCCGCTATTCGGTCGAGAGATTTCTCGTCTAATAAATTCAGCAAGGAGAAACTGTCTGTAGAATTTCCTGTCCCATTGCTCCCCTGGCGATTGTGTGGAGCATGGAGGGTTTTTCCCACGGGGACATGATATGTGTCGCGAAGACGATCAAGATCTTCGTTCGTATAAATACCACTGGAAGCGAGTGAATCCGGGCTTACGTACTTCCATGAGGGTTTGGTTAAAATGGCCTGATAGTAGGCGGTGCCACCGATTCCACGGGTTTCGGTGTTAGTCTATACCAGGTGTTGTGTATTTGGTATAGAGTTGGTAATAGTTCATTGCAATCCCTCGATGTTCCGGCTTTAGTAAGTATCTTCGATCTTGGTAAGAGGAAGAGTGACTTATTTTGATGAGTGACGGGGAGTTCGTTGTAGCACTCCTCGGTAGGTCGTAGGCGGCATTTGACAGGTATACATTTGATGAGGTGTATAACTTCACCTGCAGTTATGGCGGTATAACCTGGAGACTTCATTATTCAATGCGCCATTTCGTCAGGTGCTATGCTTGCTAGAGAAAGTGCGTTGAGGAGGATCTGCCTTTCCAGTGCACATTTTTGCTCCATAATATCCTTGTATAGTTGGGTCAGCTGGGTTTTCAGGTGTTTCTCGACGTATGTAAATTTTGAATTCACATATGTGAAGATGTCGAGGTTGTCGATTCTGACCTTGGAACGGCTTTTGAATGTCCGTTCGGGCCTCGTTTCGAGGATACACAGCTTGGGATGTTCCGTTCGCCAAAGGTTGTATCCGCATACGTTGGTCTCGGTTGTCCTTGCTAGTGCGAAGGTTGTGTCACGGCGCCGTGACTGTATAAATCGTTGGCGCTTCCTCTTGGGGAGTGCTAGTGCTGGGCGACAATCGATATCCTATTCCTTCGTAGAGAACATCGTATCGTCCAAAGTGACAGTTGTCAATTGGCAGGATTGTCCAGAAGGTGGAGGCGCCGTCGGCATCAATGCATTTGCCTGTCGTTACGGGACAGCGAGTGCCGGATGGAAGTATCACTTCATTGTTATTGTATCCAACGGGCAGCTCCAATTGTCGTATCGTGATTCGTACTGAGGCTTGCACGATCACGTCGTCCCATGAGCCGTATGCGTCGCTGAACTGGGTGCCGCTGCATTTTCCGTCTGTCTTAACTGATCCTGCGAGTGTCATTGCTCTTAGGTTTGTTGCATTTGGCTTAATCCCAGTAATGTGCTGGTTAACTCCTAGGGATATGGTCCCTGTTTCGTGCAATTTTCGGCATGTATCTGCCGATATTTCGTGGATATACTCCTGTCTTCCGTTCTGCACCGCTGCTATATGAGAGTGCATTCCGCAGTAAAATATAGTCCGGTCCGGTCTATTTCGATTTTGCATTGGTAGGCAGGAGTATGCACGAATTCACTGAGTTGGAGTAGTTGTATATAGACTTCCTCCTTCTTAGGTTCGATGCTGTTGGTTTTACACTCTTCGATATCTAAGAGGGAGAGTGTTGTGATGTTCAGGCCCCGTCCTCCACAGTCGTATCCGATTAGTCCGCTGGATAGTGGGGCCAGGAAGGCCATGCCCAGGATAATTGCGAGAGTCCTCATCTTAGCGTGGTTGGTTGATTACTGGCCCGTCCTCCGTTGGGGCGTCCGAGATATATTTGTCTTCGGGGGTGGGGGTCTTCAAGGGTGGGGGCTTGATGTGGTGAGGGCTTTAACTTGTCCATATGTACGGTTTTAGTCTTACTATTGCTTATAGCTAACTTAACGTTATTTTTACCTAGTATCTTTATTATCCTATAGGGACCTGTATATTGGTCTCTTAATTTCCCTTTGTTAGGTTCCTTAAGTAAATAAACGCTATCGCTATCGTTAATCTTAAATTTACGCGTATTGATTTTCTTATCGTAGTATTTCTTACTTCTATTCTTAGCATTATTTAAGTTTTCGCGTGCGGGCTGTTTGGGAATCGCGCAATTTATTGAATAGTGTGGTTAAATATTGTGTATAGCTTTCGTTAGTCATGCTTTCAATGTCCGGGTCGCTCGAGGGGACCCGCGCGATTTTCCCGAAAATGAGTTCGTACGGAGTGTATTTTGTACCCTCATGTACGCTCGTATTATACGAAAACGATGCTAGTTTTAAAAATTTGATCCCATTCACTATTTTATCAACAAATTGCTTCAAATATTCCCAGAGTACCTGGTGTGATCGTTCTACCGATCCGTTCGCTTGTGGTCTGTACGCTGTGGTCTTACATTGCTTGATTTTAAATTTTTGGGCTACTGTCCTCATGAGGCTGTTTATAAAGTGTGAGCCCTGGTCGGTGAGGATCGCTTTTGGCGCGCCGAATGTACAAATAAGGTAAATGCTTCTGCTACTTGTATCGCTCCTGCTTGTCGGAGTGGGATCGCAAGGGAATATTTGGTTAGCAGGTCCTGTATAGTTAGGATGTACGTATTGTTTTGTTTCGTGGTTGGGAGGGGACCCATTATATCCATGGAGACCTTTTTCGAAGGCCGAATCGGGGGTGTCGGTTAGGATCATTGGTTGCTTAGTTTTTACGCGAACCAATTTCTTTAATTGACACGCGCGGCAGTTTTTGACGAAATTTTGGACATCAGTTTTTATACCGCTCCAAGTGTAGCGTTTTTTATCCTATTGTAAGTTTTGGTGATGCCCTTGTGTCCTGCTACCGCGGAACAATGATTTTCGGCGAGAATTCGTTCCCTTTGGTCCTTCCCGGGGACCGTTATGTCGTTCGTACAAATAAATATTCTTATGTCGATTTCGTCTAGTATTTTAATTAAGAGGTTTATATCGTATTCCAATCTACATTGTCTTGTCAACGTTGCCTTTACTGATCGAGATCGATTGCAAGCCCAATTCTCGGATAACGTCTAGTAGCGAGTGTATTGCTTCTTTTATTATTTCCTTTTCGGTAACGCCGGAAATCCTCTCCTTTTACCGCGAGAGAATTACGCGTCGGGTGCCCTCGCGACTTACCCTTGCCCTGCCCAAAGCTGCATCTCTGGTCATCGGCAAGGAGTTCGCTACTTGCAATATTTGGGCTCCCTTGTCGATCGGTGTTCCTTGTTGCGTTATGAAAATGACAAGGTTATCTTTTCGGGTCGCGAAATTGTCCGGTATCACGCGGGGCCTCACGGCGGCCCGTGGAATGAAAGGACTGTTTACGTTTATGAATAACTCCTCGCTACTGGAACTGGAGTTGCTATCGGTTTCGTTTTCCGAGTCGCTGTCCTCGCTGGAACTAGGGGGCGAGTTTGTTTCCTCTGATTTCGAATTATCGGGGGTCGGTGAGGGACGCTGTTCGCCGCAATCCAGCTTGTTTGTGATTCGTGAGTTTTTGCGCCTCGCTTCTTCTTGGCGGTGAATAGGGATTCATTGGAGTCGGACAATCTTTGTATTTGTGAGAGAGGGAGGACTCGTTCGACTTCGGGCATAGGGTCTGGGGTAGGATTTCGCGAGAGGGCGTCTGCATTGGCGTTTATTTTTCCTGCTTTGTATAATACCTCATACTCGTATTCTAATAGTTTTAGACGCCATCGGACAAGACGGGAAGATGGGTCTTTTACTGAATGTAGCCACACCAAAGGTTTGTGATCCGTGACGTGACCAATTTAAACTTCTTACCGTATATGTAAGGCCTGAAGAATTTACGCTGTAAACTATTGCTAATAGTTCCTTTTCTATAGTCGAATAGTTTCGCTCGGCCTTATTTAGTAACCTGGAGGTGTAGGCTATAGGGAGGTCTTTTCCAATCGGTCCTCGGCTCAGGACACCGCCTATTGCATATCCGGATGCGTCGGTAGTTATAACGAAAGGTTTCGTAAAATCCGGATACTGTAGTATCGGTTCTTTGCACAATGCATCGCGGAGGTGCGTAAAGGCTGTCTCCTGTTCCTTATACCAAACAAAGGTCTCATCCTTTTTCAGCAGATTGGTAAGCGGGCGCGCTATCTTCGAGAAATTAGGTATGAACCTCCGGTAGTATCCCGCTAGCCCGAGAAATTGCTTGATATTCTTCGGGTCTTTAGGGCGAGGAAAACTCTGAACCGCGGTTATCTTTTTTAGGATCGGGTTTCACTCCAGTTTCGCTTATGACAGACATGTCCCAGGTACGTGACTTCTTTACGGAGGAACTCGCACTTGTCGGGCTGGAGTCGCAGTCCTGCCTTCCTAAGTCGTTCCGCCAATTTGTGGAACTTTATTTCGTGCTCTCGCAGTGAGCTAGAATATAATACAATATCATCAAGGTACACAAATAGTTCGGCGCCTTGAAGTCCGGTGAGTACTGGTCCATGAGTCTTTGGAATGTCGCGGGGGCGTTTTTGAGCCCAAACGGCATTCTCTTAAATTCGTAATGCCCGTACGGTGTGGAAAACGCCGTTTTATGGGCGTGTGCTTTATCCATTTTGATTTGATGGAAACCCGATGCTAAATCGAATACGCTAAAGTACTTCGCGCTTCCTAGTTGATCGAGGATTTCCACTATGTTCGGTAGGGGTACGCGTCCCCGATCGTTTTTTCATTCAGCGCCCGATAATCTATTACCATGCGCCAGCGTTTGTTACCTTTCGAGTCCGGTTTCTTTGGCACGACACGATCCACAAGGGGGAGTTGTACGGTGAAGTGGATGGTTGAATGACATCGTTCTCGATGAGTTCTTGTACTTGTTTATTGATTTCCTCCTTGTGCATCGGCGGAAATCGGTATTGTTTCGTGTGGACCACTAATCCACACGAATCGTGGACCACTCGTCGGTTGTCGGGATTGTGTGTGTAGTGACGTCTGTGGAGTGTAATTTATCGGTGGGGAGACGGAACAAATCGTTGTAGACGTTTATGAGGTTATGTACGTGTTTAGTCTTCTCCGCATTTAAGTGTTCAAGCCGCAACAGTGTTTTTATTTCTTCGGGACGAGATTGTGTGTTTTGTCGGGTCAACGCTGCGACGTGTTGAGGTTTTATGTCGTTATGTTTTATGAGATTGGTCCCCAGATGCCCTAGGGTTAAGGGACCGTCCTCAGTGTTTATGTGACCCGTGCGTTGGAATTTTAGGTTAAGGAGGGTGCTTTTATGACCCTTGAGATAGATAGGATGAAGGATCCTCGAGGTTCTGTGGACAAGATTTGGAAATTTTCTCGATCTCTTGTAATCTTACCCTAGGTAAGTACAATTCGTGGTCCTTGTCGCTTATGTTAACGGCTTTCATATATACTGTGCCGTTACGATTAGTGACGATGGCATCTCCTAAGTAGATGTCTTCGTTCACATGAATTCGCGGAATATATCCTATGCTGACCTCGGGATTGCTGACTTGGAGCGTGACGGTGGCCCGCGATCTAGCCGGGATTTTTACCGTCTGAGCATCGTTAAAAGGGATTTGCGTTTGCTGCCACACGATGCAGCGCTTGGAATAATCTATCTTAGACGCGTCGCGTAAGAATTCGAATCCTAGGATTCCGCCTTGGGAAATTGGAAAGTCGTCTGGGACTAAGTGGAGGTCGATCCTGTGACCGAGGTATTTTATACTTGTCGCTCCGAGCGTTTCGATTTTATCGCTTGTAATTCCGCTAAGGAAAATAGTTATGTATCGATAACGCAATTGGGGCTTAGTTGGCCTTGTTTAACCAAGTTGGGTGCCGCGCCAGTATCTATCATGAAATTCGTGTTGCGTGCTAAACCGTCCGCGGCAATGGAAACGGTGGGCGCGTGCGAAAAATCGTTCGGAGTTAGCATGGCGATTCTGGTTTCTCCAGGGCTTGCTCCGCGTTTATTAGTCGTATTGGACGATCTGTTTCCCGAGACGTTCCCGCTCGAGCCTCGTCCCTGGGCCTCGAGGGGTGAGGGGAGTTTCCCTGACGTGAGTTATTGTATTGTCTTTTCCGGCACTCCTCTATTTCGTGTCCCGGATTTTTACAGTACCTACAGTATTTGTTGTTACTGGTTCGTTCGTGTCTATTGTTCTCGGGACCACCTCGGTTGGCGTCTTCCGTTCTGTAAGTGTTTGTCGGTCTCTGTGACTGTGTACTATTATAGGCTTTTGGAAACGGCGCGTTACTGTGCCGTGTTTGTTCGACGCGCGGCGCGGCGAGTACTCGGCTCGAGTCCATCTGTTGTTAGGAGATCGTTCCGTGTTTATTTTTATGGGCGTCGAGTGGGCTAAAGGCCTTTCATTCGGATATACGTTACGTTCGTATGAACGGCGCGGTGTTTCGAATCTTTCATTGTGTAGTTCCGATCTTTTTGCGAGAATTTTGACGTGTGAAAAAGCTAGAAACGGGTCGCGATAGTGTTCTTGTCTCAATTGTATCCTATAGGCGAGTGGCAATCCCTCGCAGAAAGATCGTGCTGTTAAGGCGTCGATTTCGTTTACTGATCCGACGGATAGCATTCCTTGCGCTCGGCGTTCCGCGTCCGTTATAGAAGATCGCAAGGCTTTTACGCGGCTAATGAAATCAAGGATATGCTCGTTTGGTTTAAGGTAAATTGTGCTCAGCTCCCCACGATACTGGTCGATGGTTTTCGGGGATCCGAAGGCTCCATTCAGGAGGTCGGCATGTTGAGTTATCGTTTCGCACTCTTCGGCGCATATAGCTCGTCCGCGTAACTTAGTAAGAAGTAGGCGGGTTAGGTTTCGCTCGGACGATGGTGGGAATATTTCTTTAGCGCGTCTACATGCTCGTATAAATTGAGAGAGGGGGATATTTCGACCGTCGAATGGCGGGATAGTCTCAAGTGCTTCCCTGAAAGACACCCTTGGACTATCATAATTGGTTCCGTGTTGGAATGCGGGAGACGCCTGTTCGTCGAGAAAGCGTCCCGCGGTGCTGGGAATATATTGCGTAGGTATCGTATTGTTCCCGCGCATGGAGTTTATCTCCTGGCGTAATCGTTCGATTTCTTGGAGCATATGATCGCTTAAGTCGGGTTTTTCGGTTGCTACCATTGTGATGGAGTTCAAACGTTTTTCCATCTCCGTTTCTTTACTCACGAGGTTACTGCGGATGATTTCGAGGTCTTCTTCCGAAGCCCGTTTTTCGCGTTGCGTTCGAACGTTTCTTTCTGCTGTTGAAGCATCTCGGATTGTTCGCGTAACCGTGCTTCCTTGGCATGTAATTGAGCGCGAAGTTCGTCTATTTCTACTTCAGTGAGCTTTTTCGTACCCGATTTCCCTCGTGTTTCCATCGCAAATATTAACTCGTATCCCACCGCTGTCACCAAATTTTGTTACGTCTTGTGGGGTCGCGGCTGCGAAAATTTGAATGCAGAGCTCGGCTTTTTCCACGAGACACGATCGCAATTACGGGTACGCGAATCTATGCGATTCTCCCCGGGGATACCCGCGATCTGAGGTTATTCGCGCTGGAACTGAGGTGATCGGATTATTGCGTGGGACCTACCTGTGACTCTACTGTAATAAAGATAGCTTCGTCGATTGCTCTATGCGAAACGTCGTTGGGGTTGCGTAAGTAATCTTCGTACGTAAACTGACAAAGCTCGCACAAATCACCGATTCGCGTGAGGGTAAGTCGGAACGGAAGTTGCAGACTCCGCAATTTATTCCGATAGGTGTTCCGCCTATGATTAGAGTATGCTTCCGAATCCTTGTCCAAAGTAATTTCGAGATTCTAGGTAAGGTGGAGTAGCATGAAATGCAGAGAGCTGCCTTAGTCTCAAAATGGATGTACCCGACACCAACTTGGCAATAGAATAAGGGTTCAAACGGTACAAAGAGATTAACTTCTGGAGGAGGAGTTATACCTCTAAGGGTGAGTGGGCACATTTGTGTTTGTTGCGTAATCGAATTGATAATGCGTCATTCGCTCGTAGATCTTCGGTGAACCCGGCAGTTATCGAGAAGTTAGTAGTCGTCGGCAAAACCGTCGGTAATTGTTCAGTAAAACACTGGTAAGGTGCCAGTAAGGTGTCGATAACCCGTTGGTAAAAGAACGTTCGTCGGTATATGGTTGGTAATGTCGGTATAAGAACGTATGTTGTTGGTATATAGCCGGTAATGTCGGTAAAAGAACGTATGTCGGTATATTGTCGATAACGTCGGTAAAAGAACGTATGTCGGTATATCGTCGGTAATGTTGGTAAATCGAAAGTGTTCTCAATTGATTATTGTTTAAATGACTACTTTGTTGTACGGATTTACGAAGTTATTTCTTGAGACACAAGATTTTTAAGAGATTGAACTATTTGCGTTTTTCCGTGTTAGAATTCCGAGGGTGGCACCGCATGTGGTGGTCGACCCTAGTTTTATAGCCCGACCTTTTTTTTTATAGCTTCCGCAGTGACGATGGAAAAGAGGAAAAATGCGTCGGAGATTTTTCTAGAATGTTCTCTTCCACGTGGTAGAAGCGTCTCTGAATTTGCTAACACGCGCGATTCCTTAGGTTAACGTGAATTTCACTTACCTTTAGTAGCACTTTCTTGATCGTGTCGGCTCGTACTTGGAGGTAGTGCGTGCGGCGAGGCGAGGGTCGTTCACTGGGATGTTTGGCGGCGGCAGGCGTCGTGGTTGGAACGTTATTGGTATGCACTTCCACTGTAGGAGTTCGTCGTTGTTATTATTTTTAATGTTGAAAATGTTCTCGTATTCAGGATCGGCCTGATATTCCACTCCGAGGAATTGAGAATATTCCTCGGTCGCTGATTCGCGATAAAGTCGGTTTAGTTTTCGTAATTGATTCTTCCTTCCTGCGCGTCGCGTCTTAGGCATATTGAATTTGATGCATCCTCTGAATGATTATTCAAATAAGGAGGGTTGATATGCGGCGGACCTCACTATCAATTCCTTATTTTGGCAAATGCTGAGAATGTTAATTCTGACTGTGATGAGCGGTGGTCCGCTCCAAACACAGTTTGAATTATTCTGAATTCAAACGCCGTATAACAAATTTAAACGCTATCGTATTTTATCACGGGAGTGGAAGTTTTGAAGAATACTGAACACTAGTTTTCACACATGAATACAATTCGTATAGTAGTACAAAATTCGAGACTAAAACTTAGAATTAGAATTTAGATTTAGACTTAGAATTTAGAGTTAGAATATTATACTTAGAGTTAGAATTTTAGAATTAGAGTTAGGATTTAGAATTTGGACTTAGAGTTAGAATTTAGGAGTGCGACTATACTGTTCGGTGTCGCGCAGAGAACTGCCGAAATTCGGGACTGCTCTGAGGTCCTTCGTTTCGGCGGCTCGGGCCTGCGGCGGCCTGGAGAGGGGGAACTCTCCGGAGTAGGGGCTCTCACCGTGGTGGGAGATCCTTAGGCGCTACGAAGCGCCACGCTTAGTTTCTAGGCGGAGTTAAGCGTCATGGCCGGCTTTGGCGCGCTTTTCAAATAGCGTTTAAGGAACTTGGAGTAAACGAAAAAATTTATACGGCCGGACGTGACAGTCTTAAACTACAGCCTGACAAATGCAAATTTTTACGAAAAGAGGTAATATACTTTGAACATATTATTTCCGAAAACAGTATACTGCCAGATCCGTTGAAATTAGAGGCGGTAAAAAATTTTCCGACACCGCGGAAAGTAAAAGACGTAACATCGTTTATCGGACTAGCGGGTTATTACCGAAAAATAGAAAATTTTTTGCGAATCGCAAAACCGTTAATAAAATTAACGAAGAAAACGGAAATGTTCAAATGGAAAAATGAACAACAAATCGCGTTTGAAAAATTAAAAGAAAAATTAACGACAGCGCCAGTGCTAAAATATCCGGATTTCAATAAAGAATTCAACGTGACTACCGATGCCTCGGACTATGTAATTGGAGCCGTACTATCACAAGGAACGGTAGGCAAGGATAGACCTCTACAAAGGGCAGGAATTAACTCTAATCTCGTTACAGCGGGTCGACTCAGACACGAGTCTCTCAAGCGGCCAATGGGTAGCATGCAGAAGCTTGAGGAAAAGAAAGGCCACTAAGAAGCCTTCACCGAAAAGAAAGGCCAAAAGGTCGAGGTCGAGAAACAATTCGGCATCAGCACCGAAGGATAGCAATCTGAGTAATACCCTCACCGACCCCTACGATAGTCTGGAAGAGGGAAAGAGGGATAACTCCGTGTTTAGAAGCCATACGAAGTTGCTGGATGCGGTGATAACGCACAAAATTGAGGACAACAACCAGCAACAACAACAGGACGATCTGCAGGAGCAAATATTGCAAATCTCGCAGAGCGCACAAATGCAGCAAATCCTGTTAAAAAAAATAAGGAGGCGCTACCCTCAACCAGCAGTATTCCCGGTGTCCCTGACACGACCGAAAAACGGGGAAGAGGACGCACGGCAACCACGGGAGAGTCTGCTAAACGATTAGCAAGGAAGGCAAAAGAAGAGGAGAAAAGAGAGAGACAACGCGAGAAAAACATCCTAAATTCCCGTGTTATACCGCCCCAAACAAAATCTTACAAAGGATACTTAGAAAGAGTGCAAACGAAGACGGAGGAATATGAACAGGCCCCCATAGGAGACCTAGAAGCCATGGTCGCAGAGAAATCTATGAGCATTTACAAGGTGACAGTGGGCTCTGGGAACCTAAAGGGCACGCTGATGAGGCAAGCGAAGGAGTCAGCAGCGGACTTGTGCGCGGCAGCAACGGTTCTTGCGCTTAGAGCGCAAAATCCGAGAGCCGAGCCAATAGATAGTCAGCTGCGGGAACGTAGGCAACAAGTAAGAGCCTTGAGGGTGGAGAATGAGCATCTTAGAAAAACTGTACAACAGTTAAGGATGCCCAAAAAACAGACCACAGCTTCATGGAGCAACACAAGCCAGGAAGAGGACACGGAGGATAACACAAGATCACTTCGAAGAAATCAATGGACGATCAGGACGGAAAAATGGATTGCCGAAAACCCACTTCCGCTCAAGGGTGGGGAAGTCTCAGGGGCCATATATGAAAAAGACGCCGGTCCATGTGCCATCCCCACCTCCACTCGGTGAGAGCTGGAAACGTCGAGGTACCCCCTCGGCGGCTAACGGGGCAATGGTTTCGGGCAGAGTGTGTGTACCGACATACATCTCTGGGCATTGGCGGGGTTTTTTGGCTCCTCTTTCGAGTGCTACGGTCACGCTCGAACGCCGGGCGAACGCTTAGGCTTGTAGAGCGGGGACAATTGTCCTTAAGCCGTGGCCGGGGGAGCTGGGGACTCTAAAGGTGCCTCGCGGCGCACTAGACGCGAATCCGAGGGAACTTTTCCCTTCGGATTAGCCGTCCATAGGAGGAGGGACCCATAGCTTGGCTTAAGTCCCAAATCTTATGGAGTAACGGCACGGGTGCTTCACTTGTAAAGCACTCACGGGGGGCGGTGGCTTGGGGGGAGACGGCTTAGCACCGGCGAGCCTCCTGGGAACAACCGTCTCCTCGCTAGTAGATTGCATCTCCAGGATGGGAGATAATCGGGTAGGTGCAGCTTCACCGTGGGACTCGGCTAGCAGTGATGTACTGGCGGGCTCGAGCCGTGATCTGCTGGCCTTGTCTTTTGGATCGCCTGGAGTTTGCTCGCGTGACCGTCTTTTCTCTCACCTGAAAGGGTACGGAAGGAGATGGTCGTGAGGATTGTGCTTAATCCTCCGGAAATTCGTAAGCACACTTACTTCGAGTCATTTACTTCGAGACACGGATGCCCACCGGGGCGCGGTGATGTCAAGTGACGGGACATGCTCCTAGAGGCTGACATCGCCAGCAACAGGGGTCCGCCTTCCCCCTCGTATAAAAACGCGGAGGCGGGGACACGGGTAGGGATGATGATTGCTCAAGCTTACCTCGAGTGATCAGACATCATACAAACAGGGGTTTACCTTCCCCCTCGTATAAAAACGCGGATATAGCCGGGACGAAAGTGTTTCTGTTTGCAAACACTACCGGAGCTGCGATCAGCCGACAGCACGGGGGTCCGTCTCCCTCTGAAAAACTGGAGAGCGGCTAGGGACTTAGATCGCGTGCCTCTACCGGGAGGCTCAGGTAGAATCCCCCGGTGCTTTGGTAACAGGGAAGAAGAGGGTTGTGCTTCACCCTTCGGAAATACGGAAGCACATTACTTCGAGTCACGAATGCCCGTCGGGGCGCGGTGATGTCAAGTGACGGGACATGCTCCCAGAGGCTGACATCGCCAGCAACAGGGGTCCGCCTTCCCCCTCGTATAAAAACTCGGAGGCGGGGACACGGATAGGGATGATGATGGTTGCTCGAGCTTACCTCGAGTGATCAGACATCATACAAACAGGGGTCTGCTTTCCCCCTCGTATAAAAACGCGGAGGCAGCCGGGCTGGGAGTGTTTTAGCATGGTAAACATTTCCAGAGCTACAGAACGGGGGTCCGCCTCCCCCTGAAAAATCGGAAAGCGGCTAGGAACGTAGATCGCGACTCTCCACCGGGAGGTCCGGGTAAATTCCCCTGGTGTTCAGGCAACAGGGGTAAAAGGGCTGTGCTTTGCCCTTCGAAAAAAACGGAGGCACACTGGGGTACATCGAGTCACGGATGCCCAACGGGGCGCGGGGATGTCAAGTGAAGGGACAAAGTCCTGGAGGCTGACATCGCCAGCAACAGGAGTCCGCCTTTCCCTCGTATAAAAACTCGGAGGCGGGGACACGGGTAAAGATGATGATGGCTCTTCGAGCTTGCTCGAAGGGTTAGACATCATACAAACAGGGGTCCGCCTTTCCCCTCGTATACAAACGCGAAGGCGGCCGGGGCCAAGATGTATTCAGCATGGAAACATCTTGGTACTAAATGGCATGGTCTGAACGGTAGCGAGCACGTACTCCTGCGGAACTGATCTCACGTGGGCCGGGGTAGTGAAGGCACCATTACCCCAAAGGCGTACGTGTTGATCTGCACCTTCTTTTCTGCTGAGAAGGTTGTACCCTTAGGAAGAGGGCTGTGCCCTCAAGGAGGTGGAGCCTCGTAACGAGGCTCTTTTTGTCCAGGAGTTCTATGGGAGTGGCGACTTTCCGCCAATACAGACGTCTGCTTAGTGGAGATCGTTCACTCTACTATAAACACTCGGTGAACGACACGCGAGGGTAAAGAGGGGAGATCTGGAAAATGGTCCAGATATCCCTTTAAAGGGAAGGGAACCCTAGCAGAGGGAGATCTAAAGAGGGGCATTCGAGTCTTACTCGTCTTATCCCTTTCGTGGGTCGCGGCCTTGCCGTGGCGAAGGGGTTCACCCTTTGCAAGAGGATAGTCTTGCAAGGAGTGCCAACAGCGACCCGTACCTCTCGAGGTACACTGCCCCCGGTCCGGGGGGCACGCCCTCCGTCTCTGGGGGCTCTCCTTCGGAAGATTTCCACCCCCTGGGGAGACGGGGCCCACCTCCCCGTTAGAGCTTCGGCTCGTATGTGGTAAGGGATGGCGACCCGGAATTCAAACGCCATGGCATGGCACCGTTAGGAGAAGGGAATGCACGGCGCTTCGACGCTTTCCTTCCCACCATGCTCTGTGGCCCGGCACGCCTGCCGGGTAGGCGGCTTTTGCCGTCCGGGGTTTTTCCCTCCCCTCCGTTCTGGGGGGGCTCGTTTAGGGGTTCCCTTTGGGGGGTGGGGAAGTGGGCGTCGGCAGTAGGGGCCACATTGGAGAGTGCCGCGCGCGACTACCCGAGGGGACTCTGCCCGGAGGGGGTCGCGCCGGCGGAAGGATCGACATGGTCACTTGAGGGGCTTTGCCCGGAGGGTTGTCCCAAGAGACTCTGCCCGGAGGAGGCCATGTCGATTGGTCCTCGGGGCCCGCTCGTGGAGCGGTTTCCGAGGGCAGGGAGGTGCCTCAGGGTGCTGATTGGGGGTCTCTAGGGTAGGTAGCCTGGGTCCCCGTTCCAGCGTCCCTGGGGCAGACCGCATCCAAGCCGCTTGGACGTTTTCCGAGGCAGGGCTGGGTCGGCGGAGACGGCCACGCGTGGTCACCTAAGGGGCGTAGCCCGGAGGGTTTACCCAAGGGGCACTGCCCGGAGGGGACCACGCGGGTCGGCCGTCGAGGCCGCTCGGACATATTCCGAGGCGGGGCTCGACGGCGAGAGGGAAGTCGCAGGGTGCTGGTCGGAGAGCGTGCTCTCGTCCCAACGTCCCTGCGGTTTGCCATCCTCGGGCCGCTCGGACGTTTCCGAATCCGGGCCGAGGGTGGCGGAGAAGGCGCGCCGCGGTTACCCGAGGGGCATAGCCCGGAGGGGTTACCCAAGGGGCATAGCCCGGAGGGTGCCGCGACCGCCTGTCGCCGGGGCTGCTCGGACGTTTCCGAGGCAGGGCCCGGCGGCGAGAGAAGATATCCCCGGTCGGTCGGGACCGTTTCCCCTTCCGAACCGACCGATCGGGGAGGCGCACCCTCTCGTCGAAGGCCTTCGACGAGGGGTAACACGGTAGCTGGTCGCCACGGCGTGTAGGGCAGGGCCGGGGAGTAGCGACCCTGTCCAAAGCGTCCGTGGGGCCCCCGGGTGGCGCCGCCCGTCACGGTACACACACAGTCGGAGGTGTGGGACCCCTGAAAGCCCGTGTAGGCGTCAAATCCCACACGGGTGTGTAAGGGGCTCGGAGTCTGGCCGGGGTGCGGTATCCCCCCGGCCTAAGACATATGTCCCCTCCCCGGGGGAACTTGGGGCCCGGCCTTGGGATGTGGCCGGTCATGTTTCGGGGCATCCCTTGGCCGGTGGGGGTATACTCTGGGGGACGGAGCCGCAGCGGGACAGTGGGATTATTAAAAAAATGACTTCTCGATATATTACAAACAACAAGACGACGACGACAGAGAAGGAACGTGCAGTCCATCGGCCCGTACTGCAGAGGGAATTAAGGGTCTCTCTGCGACGATTGGATCCGCGGATAACCCAAATCAGGCAGTCGATGGTAATGTTGGAGCGACTCGACATGCGCGCCTACATTTCGCATATCCAGCGATCCATCCAGGAGGAGGAGGAGGAGGAGGAGGAAGTAGCGACGGCGGAGGCGGCGCCGCCGGATCGCTCCATCTTAGTCCGCCACGACAACGGCGACGAGGAGGACGACGAGGAGGAGGAGGAAGGACGACGACGACGACGACGAGAGCGAAGGATCAATCGTTCATCCCTCAACTCGCGGAATTGAACCCGCGAGTGTTGGATCAAAATATACAGATGGACAGCGACATCGATTCGATGTTGTATGTATGTCGGTCGCTGTTACCTCTAAAGTGTCACGAAATATTCAAATTGAAAACCGTGCCGACGCCGATACTCTCGGTTTTTAACCGCAAACTTACGGCGTACCTCGACAAAAGGGCGCTGTTTCCTGCAGATGCGTGACGAGGACGACGACGACGACGACGACGACATAGATCCCCGCTCCAATTGGTACGAGACGCAAATCGGACTCCTCCATTGCCGTCCGGTCTACATGATCTTCAAAATCGACGGAGACAGTCCGCTGTTGGCGAACGCACCGAACACGACGACCAAAGACGAGGACGGACGTTTGCGTGTCGCCGTCAACGCGTTCGTCAATCGTATTATGGCGCACGCGGCTCACCGTTTACCGACCGATTGCGAGACTACTCGCGCCGGTTTTACATACATGAGGTTCGAGGTAGACCGGACATACAATGTAATGCGAGAGGATTACGATCGATTCGCCGCACTCGTGTCCGATCGAATGACAGTATACGACTTACGGCGCAACTGCGGCATGCGTTTCGTCCGTTTTTACGTGTGCGAGCACGGCTTAAGACTGAACAAATTAAGCGCGAGACGAAAGATGAATCGTCAATTGGACGTCGATCATGCCGACGTGGATCTGATACAAGTCCATAGAGCCGACACTCTCCGCATCGACGATGGGAGCGTGATCCTGGTCAAATTGACCAACCGGGGAGAGGGCACGCTCGGCGACTGTGTTCAGGAACGCCATTACAACCGGACGTTTAAACCGTTACCGCACCGGTTTCACCGCGGATTACGGATATTTTGATCATCACGCTTCCCCGACAGCGGAAGATAACAGCGTCACTCACTGCCAGGTGTACTCCTCCGCCGCCAAAATGGGTCGTCCGCAGGACTTTGGCGAAACCGCGGCCCACCTAATATGTCACGCGTAGGAAGACGGTGGGAGAAAATTCAAGAATTTAAGAAACGAGACGCGACAAAACCTTCTCGATCTGGTGTCCTACGTGTGGAACCACGTTCGCACGGGTCACAGACTCCTGATCGAGGAGGTTTTGACATTGGACAAGAAACGCCTAGCGACACCAATGTCGCAAAATTTAACGCGTCTCGGCGTTTTCGACGACGCGACTCCGTGTATTATGACGAATCTCCTCACGCGCCATCGCACCCTTTACACGATATAAGCCGAAAAATGGCAAAATTATATAGACGCTACGCTATCGGACGATCTCCTCCTCCTTCTAGGTTTGTCGCGCAACGATTACAACACCTCCAACGACGACGGATGGCCGACGTCGTTGTTGATACGCCGTTTTATCCGTGCGCAATTTCGGACGTATTACTTCGTACACGGCACATCATACAAGTATAATTACGCGACGAAAAACCACATGTTCGCCAACCAACTCGAACAATCGTCGGCCGATCGCGGACTAATAAAGGTGAGACCGCATTACGACCATACGGACTCGTTTCCGTATCCGATATACGCGAAATCTATACCATCTCACTTTTTAGTCCCGATACGGCACGTATGGTCCTGCATAATGGGCATCGAGCAGGCCATCGAAGATGCCACGGAGAATGAATACGAGATGGAGTACGAAGTCCTGCGATGGGTCAAATTTTCGTGCACCATATACGCCGAATGGTGTTTCACGAATTTGTTGTCCTCCGTGCCGAGAAGCGACGAGGAAATTAGACTTTCAAGCGCCGAATTGTACGCAAATTATTTAAAGGCGTTCTCCGTGCGGACGTTCCTCCGGCGTTGCCGCGATATGTGGGTACAGCACGAGAACCTAATGGTGAAAGTGGGAAATACCGCCATCGACGCGGAAACGGTGGTACAAAATTTATTATCGCCGACGAACAACTTCGGCACCATTGCCCGCATGGCGTTTAATACGGCGGGTAACGAACGAGAATACAAAAAATCGCTGCGTACGTTCGTGAAAAACAACGTCCAACTGTTTCCGACGTATTTTGTATCACAAAAATCCAATTATTACCTGTGGAAAGTTGTGAGAAAACGTACCGACACGCCGCGGGAACTGCGAGAAAGAATAGTCTCGGTTAAGAGCCAACTGAGACGTATTCGTCAGGATCGAGAGATCCTATTGGAGGAAAACGTGGAAGAAGCGTCGTCGTCGTCGTCGTCGTCGTCGTCGTCCCTTGCTTCGAGTAACGTGGCCGGGCCGTCCTCGCCACCATCTCAAATGTCGGTAACCCGTACCGAGACTCAATTCCATCCGTCGAGTCCGTCAACGTCGTCGAGACCGACAAAACGTCCGAGGCCGTTGTCGTCTTTCGACGACTCGTCCGCACGAGACGCGCCGAGTCAACCCTCCACTTCATCGACAATCTCAGAAATGGCCAATCCACCGCAATCGATGAGGAGAGTGTCGCGACGAATATCGTCGGGTGAATCGACGGACGAGGAGAACGCGCAAGAGGAGAACGCGGAAAAGGATACTAAAAGAATTGATATGAGATTGCGATATTTTAGTAGGCAACAAGACACGATTCTGTTGAAACACGCAATAACCACGGGCAAGATCAGTAATCTGCATTCGTGGTTATGCCTAAAGAAAGTGAAGCCTCTAATTTTCACAGAAGCGCAATACACTCCGTCCTGCATGCAGTACAGAGTCATGCAGATAGCTGCGGGATTGCACGACGCGGATTTTGGCCACGCGTATCGAGAAGAACTAGACACGCTAAAAAAATTGGTCCGCGCACAGATGAAAAAACACCTGACTCTGAAAAAATAATTTATATTTGTATATATTTGTATATATAGTGATTTGTATATATAGTTGTACATATTTGTATATATAGTGATTTGTATATATAGTTGTACATATTTGTATATATAGTTATTTGTATATATAGTGTTATATTTGTATATATGTTTTTTGTTATTTTGTATATATATTTTATATGTTTGTATATCTAGTTTTTGTATATTCTATTAGTTGTTTTTTGTTATTGTTCTTTGTATATATTTGTTTTATGTTGTTCTTTGTATATCTATTTCTTGTTCTCGTTGTCTTGTATATATTGTTGTTGTATCTTTGTATACGTCTTCTCGTTCTATCGTGAGTCGAAGACGTTTTTGTCATATTTATTTGTCAGGCGTTCGTTGTATTAACGCTTTTGTCTCTCTCGCGGACGATTTTACGATTTAGTAATAACATATAGTTGTATAATGTATATATGTTATTTGTATTACAGTGTATATAGTTTTTGTATATATAGTTGTATATGTAACGTTCTTCTCGTTCTATCGTGAGGTAAAGGGCGAAAGAACGTTTATTGTCATTATTTACTTGTCGAGGCAGATCTCGTTTGTTATTTAAAGCGCTATTTTGTCTCCTCTCGCGCGACCGATGTGTTTACGATTTAATGTAATATAACATAAGCGCTTATTTTTCGAAGGCGCGGGTTAATCGTATACCCTCGCGGCCGGCCGAGCGCTATTTGTATATAATAATATGCATTTTTTATTTATGTATGTTTATTAATATATGCATGCGGCATACTAACGATGCGTGAATATTATTTAATTTTCACGAATGGTTTTAAGCTGTCTTTCTTGCAGGCTTTTTTAAGACGTTCGAATCTCGAACAAAATTGTTACTTATCTTGTCACTAATAAAATATTAATTCATCTATTTAGCTCTTATTGCCTTTATGTGTATGATTAATTTATCAAAGAGCTTTTACAAACTAATTACCATATTAATAATCCGTTACATCATAGGCGGGGGGAGGGGCGGAGCCCCCCTCCCCGACTGCGCCTTTGACTGGGGGGATTCGCCCCCCAACCCCCATTCGGGGGGGCTTAGCCCCCCCGAACCCCCCCTTTCTCTGCTTCTCTGGTGATACTTCAATTTTTTTCGACACTCCCGTTTTCAGTCACTTTTTCACGCTTCAAAAACAGTACATTTAAGGACATAAATTTTAACAATTTCTAAGAAAATGGGGAAAAACAATTAAAAATAAAAATTGATAAAAAAAAGGTGAGGTCCAAAGCGCTTTTCTCGCCATTCTTTATCGACTGGAGTACATTTGTAGAGGTCGATTTTCGAGTCCGCGTAGCCTTCTGGAACTTAGAAAAATTTGAAAAAAAAAGTAAAAATCGAGATATCGAAGCGCCACCTAGGCCAAAATTCGTTTCGTAAAAAATCTCTCTCAATTATAAAAAAAAAAAAAAAAAAAAAAAATAATTTGAAAAAAAAATAAATAAAAAAAGCGTGTCCAAAGTGCTTTTCTCGCCATTCTCTATCGACTGGAGTACATTTGTAGAGGTCGATTTTCGAGTCCGCGTTGCCTTCTGGAACTTGGAAAATTTTGAAAAAAAAGTAAAAATCTAGATATCGAAGCGCCTTCCTCAGAGGCACTACAGACTCATCCCTGTAGTGTACGGGTGTCGCAATCCCGAGGTACCCGAGCTGGAGTGTGTGGTGATGGATGAACGAGGTGCGATGGGCGTGCAGGCCCTAAAAAGGACTTGTCCACTGCACTAGGTGAAGGAAAACACCGAAGATAACACCCGGGGGGGAGGCCCCGTTAGCTGAGTAAGGCAATCTCGTAAGGGGAAGGAAAACCCCCGACAGAAAAAACCAATTTCTTTTTTCAGACATGATGAGTGGCTCCAAAAAAGAAGAGACTGTCCTAGGGTCGGTAACTAGGAACCGGCCTGGGGGGGGGGGGGGGTGCAGGCCTGGCTCCCTCTATGTCGTCAACAGACGACAGGTCGTCCGCAGTTTTGCCGGCTGGGGCTGCGGACTGGACAGCGACAGTGCCGAGGAAGGAGGAAGCCGTAGTGTGCAGGGGGTTGAGGGACCTAGTTCGTCGCTGGGACACTCTCGACCGTAGTACTGATCCGAGGGAGCTTGCTGCGTTTTCTCGCCGAGTTCTCTTGGAGAGCAAGGTGCGGAGACATCTTGGGATGGCCGAGTACAGAGTACTTTCGTGGTACGTCGATGATTTCTTCCGGGAGTGCTCGCGGGGAGAGACTGACTTTTGTGCCAGTCATGTGTGCGTGCGGTTTTTTGAGCCGGTGGTGCCCATTGGCTCATCAGGCTCGCTGACCGGGGAGGTGAATGAGGCGGACAGTGTCTGTTCTCAGCCTCTTCCCTCACCGGAGAAAGTGCGTGGGGTCAGTGGAGATGAGGACCGGCAGGCTGCGGGACCCTCTGCTCTCTCTATCTCATCCCCTTCCTCTGCCGAGGATGTGATGGATGTGGAGTGGACTCCACACGATAAGAGGCTCCTGACTGGGAGGAAGCAGTACCCAGTCAGGGGTTCAGGTAAGTCGAAAGCGCGTACTGAAAAGCGGGGTCGCCCCAAAAAAACTGGGGATTACGCTGGGCTGGCTGAGGCTAAGGAGCGCCTCAACAGAGCGGTGGAGCGGGAGCTCCAACTTGCGGACATTCGCAGAGTCTTGGATTCAGATCTTGGCCCGGAACTGTCCGCTGTAGGTGTAGAAAATATCCCGTCAAGCGAGGCTTTCCGTGCCAGCCTGCAGAATGTTACCAATCTGGAGCTTCGCAGGTTGGAAGAGATGTCCGTTTCCCAAGTGGAGAAGGTGTCTGAGGTCACTGGTCTCGATCCAATCGTGGCCAGGGATCTCCAGATCTCTTCGATGAGACTCGGGAACATCTTTCACGAGATGGAGGGACGAATTGTCCTTGAGGCGGACCCCCAGATTGAAGCTCTTCGGAGTGAAAATCTGGGGCTCAGAGAGAGGATTTCGGCCCTCGAACGAGAGCGCGATAGGGTGGCTCGTGAGATGGCTGCCTTTCGGGCAGTCATCCCGGACCTGGACGCGAAATTCTTCTGCGATAGGGTTCCTAGGGCATCTAAAAAGAGGCTGCGTGCGGCGTCTTCTCCGGAATCATCGAAGGATGCAACGGAGCGAGAAGAGGTGCTGCCGGGGTCGCAACCTCTTACGCTTGCGGACCTGTCGGCTATACTGGACAGGAGGTTTGCTGACTTAAGGGTCGACATCTCTTCGTCGGTATTGGCCAGTATAGGGTCTTTGCTTGCGGGGCGGCCTGGGATCCCTCCATTTGGAGGGGTCTCCATGGGTGCGCCCTCGGCGGGCTTAGGTGGTGGAGCCAATACTCCAGGGTCTGGTCCCGTGGCTGGGGGCACTGCCGCCTCCGCTCCTGCGGAGGTTCTGGCGGATGCCCCTGGCCCCGGGTCCTCCAAGAAGGGTGGGAGGCGACGTCGTAGGCGTGGGCCTAGACGTGCTTCCTCTAAAGACGGAGCTGCTCCTTCGGGTACTTTTGCCCAAGGGGAGAGGCGGGTCTGTCCTCCTCCCAAGCACCCCTCTAAGTCGGTGGTCTCGCTGACGGTTGAGGGGGAGGTACGGGAGGAAACGTATGCGTCGGTCCTGTCCAGAGCTATGAGGGAGATTGATCTTTCCAGCCTTGGGATCGTCAACTCTCGCCTGCGTCGAGGAGTTACGGGCAGTATCTTGGTGACCATCCCCGGGAGGGATTCTGCCGGCAAAGCGGATGCCCTATCGGGTGAGCTCCGGAAGCTGTTCTCGCCTGGGGGTGCCGTGAGGGTTGGCCGTCCTTCGCGTATGGAGGAGATACGCGTTCGGGGGATACTGGCCTTTATGTCGAAGGAAGATGTTTTGGCTTCTGTTGCTGCAGCTGGTGAGTGCGGGGTGGCAGACTTGAGGGCGGGGGAGATCCGTGTATCTCCCAAATCAAAGATTGGGTCTCTTTGGGTCCGTTGCCCGGCTGGAGCTGCGCGTAGGCTGGGGATCCTGGGCAGTGTTGGTATGGGGTGGACGAAACTGACGATTACTCCGTTGGCTCGTCGCCCCATACAGTGTTTCAGATGCCATGCCTTTGGACACTCGTCCAACAGGTGTGGCTCTGAGGTGGTTCGCAGCAGCTGCTGCTTCAGATGTGGGAAGGAGGGACACCTGGCGGCCAAATGCGAGGCGCCGCCCCATTGTGTCTCCTGTGCTTCCGGTGGAAGGCGAGCAAACCATCGCGCGGGCTCGGGTGCATGTGCCAAAAAGCATGTACCCCCTTGCAGGACGGATGGAGGCAAGGTGAGCGCTCCCTTGAAGCGCGCGCAGGTTTCGGGGCGCCCTGATGGGGGGATTGGGGAGCAACCCCTCAGTCCAGTGGCGGGCCCGTCGGGGATTGCGGGGGGGCGGCGGAGTGTATCGAGAGGTGCATCCGTGGCTTCCTCCTGTGCCCCGACAGAGTTGATGTCTGACTCGTGATTGTCTACTGTTGTTATGAGGACTGCGGCCATGCTGTTCCCCAGTAAGATGGAGACTTTTGGTCCGGTTACGTTCTCTGTCCTTAGTCCGATTTCTGTATAGTAGGTAGCGGCGATGGGGGATTGGGTGCCAGGGAGGTTGCTGAGAGGTGACTCCGCGGCCCCTTCACCTACGCCAAGTTTATGTTGTTCTGGTCTTTTTGTCTTTCGTCAATAGGTGGGGTGTACATCTCTCCCCACCTTTATTTGTTTGTTGGCCTTTTAATGTAGCCTCTCTCTAGGAGTCGGGCCTGTGGCCCTTACTTGGTCTCTATTTATTACTGTGGTTGTGTATACATGTAGTGTACACGTCGAGTTTGTGATGTCCCGTGACGTCATTTCATGCGGGGCTGATGACTGCGGTCATCTCGCCAACCAGGCTGGCAGGGAAAGGAGTGGGGGCTCCAATCCCATTGCACGTTGGCCTCGGGATGGCCGGGGGGTGAGCTGATAGCCCGGCTCCCCCCCTTATTTACCCTCTCGGGGTGAGGGTATTGGACGGGTCAACTCTTCCAGTTGCCCCGGGGATGTGTCCTTAACAGGACCAGGTCATGGGTGTCCACCGTGAAGTAATGCGTTTGCGGTTCCGCGGTGGACAATACCCATCAACGACCAGGGGCTATAGTCAGGTTTTAGGTCGGTACCCCGCCCGATAGTCCTTCGGGATACTACGGGCGGGAATCCACCACGAAGCCTCCTGGCCCTCCCTCAAGGGTCAGGATGCAAAGTTTGGTTTAGGCAAATTTCCTGACTCTAAAAAAAAAAAAAGATATCGAAGCGCCACCTAGCCCAAAATCCGTTTCGTGAAAAATGACTCTCGACCCGAATGAAAAAATTTTTTCGAAAAAAAAAAAAAAAAAAAAAGTGGGGTCCAAAGCGCTTTTCTCGCCATTCTCTATCGACTGGAACACATCTGTAGACGGTCGATTTTCAAGTCCCCATAGCCTTTTGGAACTTGAAAAATTTTGAAAAAAAGTAAAAAACGGGATATCGAAGCGCAACCTAGCGCAAATCCCTCAGGGGCACTACAGACTCATCCCTGTAGTGTACGGGTGTCGCAATCCCGAGGTACCCGAGCTGGAGTGCGTGGTGATGGATGAACGAGGTGCGATGGGCGTGCAGGCCCTAAAAAGGACTTGTCCACTGCACTAGGTGAAGGAAAACACCGAAGATAACACCCGGGGGTAGGCCCCGTTAGCTGAGTAAGGCAACCTCCTAATGGGAAGGAAAACCGCTGACAGAAAAAACCAATTTCTTTTTTCAGAAAAACTATGAGCAGTACGAAGAAAGAAGAGAACGTTCCGGGTTCGGGTACCGGGAACCGGCGTGGGGGGGGGGTGTAGGCCTGGCTCCCCCCTCGTCGTCATCGAGCGACAGGTCGTCCACGAATTTGCCAGCTGGGTCTGTGGATCGGAACATGACAGGGCTGAGGAACAAGCTGGAACGGAAGATTGAGGATCGGCTTATCAAGTTGGCCATAGCTTGGGAGGATCTTGGTAGAGGTGTTGATCCGAGGGATCTCGCGATTAGCATCCATCAGGTCCTGCTAAGCGAGAAGGTGCGCGCATTCCGACATCGTCTGGGCATCTACGCGACGCTCGCGAGATATGCGCGGAACTTTTTAAGGAAGTGCTCGCGTGGAGCCACGGAGTTTTGCTGCCAACACGAGTGTGTGGGGCAGTATGACTCCGTTGAGCTTAGCGATACGGATTCTGTGGAGTGTGGTTCGGATGAGTCGCTGAGTGACTCTTCGCAGCTCCTCCCCTCTCCTGAAAAGTTGAGGGGGGATAGTGATGAGGAGATAGAGATCGGTGAACCGTCCTTCGTTACGGTCTCGTCTCCGAGCTCCCCCGAAGCCAAGGTGGGCAGACGAGATAGAGATGATTCGTGGGTTCCGGACGACATGCGGCTAATCACTGGCAGGAAGCAGTATCCACGAAAAACAGCGCAAGGTAAGTCTGCCACGCGTAAGAGAGGGCGACCAATAAAAACGGGTGATTACTCGAATCTCGCCCAGGAGAGGGAGCGCCTTAATGCCGCCGAAAGAGAGGCATTAAGGCTCGAGTATGCGCGAAGGGTGTTGGACCCTTCTTTTGGTCCTGCTCTTTCTGCTGTGAGTTCGGAAAATGCCCTCACAGATGCGGTGTTCGCTAAAGAGCTCCAGAGTATAACTACTCTGGAGCTTCGGCGATTAGGGGAGACCTTCGTCACACAAGTGGAGAGGGTGGCTGGGCAGCCGGGCCTTGTGGAGTGCATGGCCGAGACGCTCCGAGCCTCCTCGAGGAAGCTGGGTGGCGTTATTAACGAGGTCGTTAGCCGCACATCCACTGTCGATCCAAAAACGGATGCGCTGAGAAGCGAAAACCAGGGCCTTAGGGGTCAGATTTCGGCTCTGGAAAGGGAGGTTGATCGCTTGTCCGGGGAGCTTAGCTTCATGCGCTCGGCTCTCCCGGAATTTGATGACTTCCTGTATGGGAAAAAGAAGGCGGGAAAGAGACCACTGCCATCTTCTTCGGAGGGGTCTCCGCAGAGTGCGATGGCGATTTTGACGGCTCCTATGGTCGAAGATCGCCCAATTATGGAGTCCGACTTGGCGTCCCTTCTTGACCGTCGCTTCGGCGACTTGAGGGACGACATGTCGGTCGCTATTAGGGCTGCCGTTAGGGCGGAACTTGCGGGGCGGGCTGGGGCCTCCTCCTCTGTGGGGGAGGTGGTTCCCATGCGTGAGCCGCACGTGAGGAGTAGTGGTGGCGCTAGTGCGCCTGGGGTCTGCCCCTTGCCTGGGGGCTCTGTCGCCTCCGCCTCGGCGGAGGTTTTGGCGGATGCCTCTGTTCATGGGGCGGCCAAAAAAGGTAGACGTCGTCGTGGTCGCGGAGGAGGACGGAAAAAAGCGAAGGTGGAGGGCCTATCCTTGGGTGCCCCGTCTACAGTAGGAAAAGGGACTCAGGTCTCCCTTTCTTCCGGGAGAAGAAAGTTGAAGAGGAGCCGTATTTCTCCCCTTTCTTCCTCGTCGGTGATCTCGCTGACGGTTGGGGGGAAAAAGGAGGATCGAGAAAGGACTTATGCCTCGGTTTTGTCGGAGGCTAAGTCCAAAATCGACATTAAGGAAATGGAGATTAGCTCCATGCGCATGCGCAGAGGAGCTACGGGCAGCATTTTGCTGACGCTTCCGGGACGTGACTCAGCCTTAAAGGCGGATGCACTCGCCTCAAGGCTTAAAGAAGTGCTCCACTCCACAAAGGGGGTTAGAGTGGTGTCACGTCCGGCTTCATTACTATGTCCGGGTATGTAAATTTTTTTCCATCTATAAGAAATAAATCCTAAAACTATCAAACATTATTTGAAAAACGCGCCAAAGCCGGCCATGACGCTTAACTCCGCCTAGAAACTAAGCGTGGCGCTTCGTAGCGCCTAAGGGTCTCCCACCACGGTGAGAGCCCCTACTCCGGAGAGTTCCCCCTCTCCAGGCCGCCGCAGGCCCGAGCCGCCGAAACGAAGGACCTCAGAACAGTTCCGAATTTCGTCAGTTCTCTGCGCGACACCGAACAGTACAGTCGCACTTCTAAATTCTAACTCTGAGTCCAAATTCTAACTCTAATTCTAAAATTCTAACTCTAAGTATAATATCCTAACTCTAAAATCTAAATTCTAAGTCTAAGTCTAAATTCTAAGTTCTAGTTTCAAATCCTGTACTACTATACGAATAAATCAGTGTATTCATGTGTGAAAACTAGTGTTCAGTACTCCTCAAAACTTCCACTCCCGTGATAAAATACGACAGCGTTTAAATTTGTCATACGGCATTTGAATTCAGAATAATTTAAACTGTTTTGGAGCGGACCACCGCTCATCACAGTTAGAATTAACATTCTCAGCATTTGCCAAAATAAGGAATTGATAGTGAGGTCCGCCGCATATCAACCCTCCTTATTTGAGTAATCATTCAGAGGATGCATCAAATTCAATATGCCTAAGACGCGACGCGCGGGAAGGAAGAATCAACTACGAAAACTAAACCGACTCTATCGTGAATCAGCGACCGAGGAATACTCTCAATTTCTCGGAGTGGAGTATCAGGCCGATCCTGAATACGAGGACATTTTCAACATTAAAAATAATAAGAGCGACGAACTCCTACAGTGGAAGTGCATACCAATAACGTTCCAACCACGACGCCTGCCGCCGCCAAACATCTCAGTGAACGACCCTCGCCGCACGCACTACCTCCAAGTACGAGCCGACACGATCAAGAAAGTGCTACTAAAGGTAAGTGAAATTCATGTTAACCTGAGGAATCGCGCGTGTTAGCAAATTCAGAGACGGTTTTACCACGTGGAAGAGAACATTCTAGAAAAATCTCCGACGCATTTTTCCTCTTTTCCATCGTCACTGCGGAAGCTATAAAAAAAGGGTCAGGCTATAAAACTAGGGTCGTCCACTGCACACGGTACAACTCGAACTTCTAACACGGAAAAACGCAAATAATTCAATCTTTTAAAAATCTTCGTGTCTCAAGAAATAACTTCGTAAATCCGTACAACAAAGTAGTCATTTAAACAATAAACTATTAAGAACACTCTCGATTTACCAACAGTATACCGACGTACGTTCTTTTATCGACGATCTTACCAACGATTTACCACCGGCTTATACCGACGGCCTTTACCGACGATCGTTACCGATAGTTGCCGACGTTATATCGACGCCACATCGACTCACTTTACCGACATTTACCGACCTCTCGACAACGTCCGGTCTCATCAACCATCTACGAGCGAACAACGCATGATCTTTTAATACAACTAACGTGGCAAGTATAGATGTGCCCAATCCCCTTTAGAGGTGTAACCCCTCTTCCAGGAGTTAATCTCCTAATACCTCTCGAGCCTCCGTATTACTGTCAAGTCGGTATCGGGTACATCCATTTTGAAACTAAAGCCGCTCTTTGTCTTTCATGCTTCGCCGCGTTACCTCAAACTTCTCAATTGTTCTGGACGCGGATCCGGAAACATAGCCTAACCGTAGGTGGATTATTAGTTGGGATAGTTTGCGGGACTTGCAGCAACCGCCTCACCCTCTCACGGGCGGGTGACCTATGCGAACTTTGCGAGTCTGTATACGAAGACTACTCGCGTAACCCAGATAGCGTCCCGGCGAGGATAGAAGACGGAACCACGATCATAACTGTAGAATTACAGATAGGCTCCACGCCGTAACTGCTACTTTAAGGGTAACACATTCTTTCCCTTTCCTCTGCATCGTGCAACCTTTGTCGGAAAACCCTTCGTCGTGGGTATCCCCGGAAAAATTTCCGTAATACGACGTTGTCTCGCGCAATAGTTCGAGTACGTGCAACGCGAATCATACACTCGCGAATAACACGCCGCGACTGCGAACGGGACGTAACAGTGGGTCGTCCTTCCCGGATGGAGGACATTCGACTGAGGGGCCCGATGTTTTCCGTTAGGAAATCTGAGATTCTGGAGGTAGCCGCCCTAGTTGGGGGTTGCGGGGTGGAGGATCTCAGGTCTGGGGAGATTCGGTTGTTCCCAAGGTCGTGCGTGGGGACAATGTGGATGCGCTGCCCCGCTGGAGTAGCGCGGAAGCTTGTGGCAGCTAGGAGGTTGTCGATTGGGGGGGGATGGGCGATGCTGGATGTTATTCATCTGGCTCGTCGCCCCCTTCAGTGCTATCGATGCCACGACTTTGGCCATACGGCCAATTGTTGTGGTGCTGAGGTGGACCGCGGCGGCCTTTGTTACAGGTGTGGTGGTTCGGGGCATAGGGCAGCCAGTTGCGTGGCGCCGCCCCGCTGCCATTCGTGCGCGTCGAGAGGGAAGCCCGCCGGGCATCGAGTCGGGTCGGCGGCTTGCGCTCGCGTACGTGTGCCTCCCGAGAGGCATCGTGAGGGCGCGCTTGCTGAGCGCGAAAGGGCTCCGGGGTGCCCTGATGTGGGGCCCGAACGCCCGGAATGGGTGAGGGTGGATTGCAGCCTGCGCCGGGGGAAGTCGCCGAGAGGTGGTTCCCCTGTGCCGGGCTGCAGCTCTGCCCTCGATGCTTAGTGTTGTTTCGTCCAATAGTCGTTGTAACGTCCAGACAAATTTCAAAACTTCAAACTTTTTCAAAACTTTATCCTTTAATCTTTTAGTCATGACAATCTCTAACCTGCATGAAAGACCGGTAATAACGAATATTTAATCACATATAATTACTCGTAGGATAAAACATGTCTTCTCACAAATGACGACAGAGTAATAATTCACTTTTAAATTTAATAATACTGATAGCATAAAAGGCATAATTAATAAAGACTCTCTACTCTCGATCATTCGTTAGGAAACATAAACCTGAAATAAGAATAAGCGTGCATATATTATAACTATTCATAATTCAAGAGACTTAAAAATCGTACACGCAATGCGTAGTAACATTATATCCGTCACACGTTCGAAAGTACTAAATAAGGATACCATAGTTCGACTATGAATATATAAGTATTTAAAATCTTCATTGATTATTTGTGAGAAAACCTAAAATAAGGTTAAGAACGTATATATGTATATATATACGTCAAAGGGTTTGTTCCGAGACACCTTCACGACACTATATATATATGTCAATCGTATACTTTCACGACACTATATATATATATGTCAATCGTATACTTTGACGACACTATATATATTCTCTGGCGATTTCAATGACTGTATAAGACATATAGTATTCTCTGGCGATTTCAATGACAGTATAAGAAATAATATTTGACATACAAATAATTTGAACGACTTAAATGAATAGTAGTTACTTATTTTTGAATAGATTTCGATTAATTATACAGATTGACTATTACGATATAATATTCATTTTACTAATATTAAATATGCTAAATTTTAAATATGTACACGATATATATATATTAACACACAAAACTTCTTATAAATACATTTACTTATAATTATAAAACCAGAAGATCATATACATAGCGCAAAATAACATTATATCCATCATACGCCCAAAGGAGCCACTACACTAAGAGAAGAATACTATTATTTTCTCTCAATGCATGTATGAAACCCGCCTTATTAAAACGGTACTACCTGAAAATATATATATATATATATATACATATCGCTTATAAAGAAGTATACTAAATAATTAAATAATTATGTATGAAAGCTGCTTTACTATGTGAACTCGGCTTTACTCGCAAGGAAACATCCAGAAGATTCTAGAAGGTTCTAGAACAATAGCATGATGCAATGCATGATGCAATGCTGAAACACGTTGCAACCTGCAAGGCCCGTTGCAAGCCGCGTAGCGATGAGTCACCAACGAAGCACCGCTATCGCTACCAAGAAGAAGATAAGATAAGTCGGAGCGCATAGCCAACCAAAGCATACCGCTATCGCTACCGAGAATGGGACAAGGAAAGTCGGAGCGCCCAGCGATGAGTCACCTAGGAACGCCGCTATCTCTACTAAGAAGCCATCTCTCCGGGACTTAACCGTCGCAATCTCTACCAGGAACAGATTATCTCCGGTACTTCCCCGGCACATCTCTCCTACCATTGGCTGAGCCACATCGCCCGATGGGAGGAGCGAGCCCCATTTTTGGGTATATAAACCCGGCTCCCGGCATGGAACGGCAGTGATTTCGTCGCAGTGGTTCCAGTCAACAACAATCCAGCACTCAACCAGCAAATACTACGGGGTTCTGAAGACATCGAGACATAACCGCTATTTCGGACCGAGGTACCGAGGCTCCTCAGCTCTGCAACTCAGAGGGAAGAACACAGTAGCGAAGTGTACCATAGCAAGGCACATAAGACATTGTCTAACCTTGTGAGTATTTAAGCCAGTTCACATATCCCTAAATAGTAAAGCGCGACGGACACTCATTATATTGAATCATTATATTTAATTAATTATTTAACCACTGAATTTCGAACTCAATCTTATTTCACATTACGAACTCTGAATTTGAATACAGACATATGCCATATATTACTTTGCGTTTCCGATATTATTCCAATCTACGATTTGCATCTGCATACGTCTGCGTTACAATCGTCGATCTATTTAATATTTTATCCAATACTATTCAATATTATTTAACCGATATCGCATACTTATTCAATCTATTATAATAAATATACTTATGTATTTTATTATATCACTGCTTATTTATATATGTATGTAACCCCGTATCCTACTACCTATTAGCGAATTGAATAACGCTAATTCCTCAGTACACATTAGAATATTATGTCCTGTCAGAAGGTAAATTCGCAAATCATCTCAGAGATGCACGTTTAGTAAAGTGAACGTAGCATTAGCCTATTAAGACCAGGACCTGAGAACCCGGAATAACCGGATGTATACCTACCTCTCTATTCTTTTATGCTTTTAATACCTTGCACTTTCCAATAATTGCGAATTACTTTACCATACCGACTGACAGTGATCTTGCATATTGATATTTAAATTTATTTGACAAGTGTACTCCACCTTACCCTATTTGCTACTATTAAAACCATACCCTGTCATAAGGTAAATTCGTTACTACGATTCTGAGAAGATGCACGTTCTGTAAAGTGAACGTCGCATTAACCTTCGGGGACCGGAATCCACGGGCAACCGTACATTTCTTCACCCTTCCCGGCTTACTCTCTCTCTGCTTTACAAACCTAACGAATTACTTTACCAAACCAAATGACAGTGGTCTTAATGATTATTAAAAATAATTAATTCATAATTTACAATTCAATTATTGATGCTTGAAGCTACACGTATTAATACTCTTAATATAGATATTAATACTTATATTCAAACCTCTATTCCTAACTCCTCTATACCCATTAGAGTTATATCCTGTCAGAAGGTAAATTCGCAAATCATCTCAGAGATGCACGTTTAGTAAAGTGAACGTAGCATTAGCCTATTAAGACCAGGACCTGAGAACCCGGAATAACCGGATGTACACCTATCTCTCTATTCTTTCATGCTTTTAATACCCTGCATTTTCCAATAATTGCGAATTACTTTACCATACCAACTGACAGTGATTTTGATATTCTTTGACAATTTGTTACTTCAAGGTCTAAGATTTATTTATTCATTAAGAATTACTATTTCAAGGTTTAAGATTTAATTATTAACGATTGAAACATCAAGTATTAATATTCTCAACGCAGATATTAATACTCCTATTCAAATCCTTCCTTTTATCCACGTTATTACAAATCCTCATTTAATACAGGTTTATTATAATAATTACTGACATAAAGTTAATTTATTAACAGGTGAAGGGCTTTCTCGCATAAGATTAACCTTTCATCTTTGTTCGCTCTCATTAACAAGTAAATCACGCTACAAACGTGAGTCATATTCAATTATTTCAAATAATAGAACAATCTATCTTTTGATTTATTCATGTGAATTTATTTAACCGTTAGATGGTCTCTCCTTTCCGACGAAGGAATCAGATTGATCGAAACGAGCAGCACCTTCACAGGCTACGCGAACGTAGATCCCGAAGACCTCTAAATCTAAACGTTCAAATTTATCCAACGCGAATAATCATACAACCTCTCTCTTCAGACGCTTATTCGCCAATTAATAATATTCCTCCATACATTGATTACTCTCACCCTCAATTTCCTGAACAGTGTTACGTCTCGTGGGGTCGCGGCTGCGAAAATTTGAATGCAGAGCTCGGCTTTTTCCACGAGACACGATCGCTATTACGGGTACGCGAATCTATGCGATTCTCCCCGGGGATACCCGCGATCTGAGGTTATTCGCGCTGGAACTGAGGTGATCGGATTATTGCGAGGGACCTACCTGTGACTCTACTGTAATAAAGATAGCTTCGTCGATTGCTCTATGCGAAACGTCGTTGGGGTTGCGTAAATAATCTTCGTACGTAAACTGACAAAGCTCGCACAAATCACCGATTCGCGTGAGGGTAAGTCGGAAGTTGCAGACTCCGCAATTTATTCCGATAGGTGTTCCGCCTATGATTAGAGTATGCTTCCGAATCCTTGTCCAAAGTAATTTCGAGACTCTAGGTAAGGTGGAGTAGCATGAAATGCAGAGAGCTGCCTTAGTCTCAAAATGGATGTACCCGACACCAACTTGGCAATAGAATAAGGGTTGAAACGGTACGAAGAGATTAACTTCTGGAGGAGGAGTTATACCTCTAAGGGTGAGTGGGCACATTTGTGTTTGTTGCGTAATCGAATTGATAATGCGTCATTCGCTCGTAGATCTTCGGTGAACCCGGCAGTTATCGAGAAGTTAGTAGTCGTCGGCAAAACCGTCGGTAATTGTTCAGTAAAACACTGGTAAGGTGCCAGTAAGGTGTCGATAACCCGTTGGTAAAAGAACGTATGTCGGTATATCGTCGGTAATGTCGGTAAAAGAACGTATGTTGGTATATTGTTGATAACGTCGGTAAAAGAACGTATGTCGGTATATCGTCGGTAATGTTGGTAAATCGAAAGTGTTCTCAATTGATTATTGTTTAAATGACTACCTTGTTGTACGGATTTACGAAGTTATTTTTTTTTTTTGAGACACAAGATTTTTAAGAGATTAAACTATTTGCGTTTTTCCGTGTTAGAATTCCGAGAGTGGCACCGCATGTGGTGGTCGACCCTAGTTTTATAGCCCGACCTTTTTTTTATAGCTTCCGCAGTGACGATGGAAAAGAGGAAAAATGCGTCGGAGATTTTTCTAGAATGTTCTCTTCCACGTGGTAGAAGCGTCTCTGAATTTGCTAACACGCGCGATTCCTTAGGTTAACGTGAATTTCACTTACCTTTAGTAGCACTTTCTTGATCGTGTCGGCTCGTACTTGGAGGTAGTGCGTGCGGCGAGGGTCGTTCACTGGGATGTTTGGCGGCGGCAGGCGTCGTGGTTGGAACGTTATTGGTATGCACTTCCACTGTAGGAGTTCGTCGTTGTTATTATTTTTAATGTTGAAAATGTTCTCGTATTCAGGATCGGCCTGATATTCCACTCCGAGGAATTGAGAATATTCCTCGGTCGCTGATTCGCGATAAAGTCGGTTTAGTTTTCGTAATTGATTCTTCCTTCCTGCGCGTCGCGTCTTAGGCATATTGAATTTGATGCATCCTCTGAATGATTACTCAAATAAGGAGGGTTGATATGCGGCGGACCTCACTATCAATTCCTTATTTTGGCAAATGCTGAGAATGTTAATTCTGACTGTGATGAGCGGTGGTCCGCTCCAAACACAGTTTGAATTATTCTGAATTCAAACGCCGTATGACAAATTTAAACGCTATCGTATTTTATCACGGGAGTGGAAGTTTGAAGAATACTGAACACTAGTTTTCACACATGAATACACTGATTTATTCGTATAGTAGTACAAAATTCGAGACTAAAACTTAGATTTAGAATTTAGATTTAGACTTAGAATTTAGAGTTAGAATATTATACTTAGAGTTAGAATTTTAGAATTAGAGTTAGGATTTAGAATTTGGACTTAGAGTTAGAATTTAGGAGTGCGACTATACTGTTCGGTGTCGCGCAGAGAACTGCCAAAATTCGGGACTGCTCTGAGGTCCTTCGTTTCGGCGGCTCGGGCCTGCGGCGGCCTGGAGAGGGGGAACTCTCCGGAGTAGGGGCTCTCACCGTGGTGGGAGATCCTTAGGCGCTACGAAGCGCCACGCTTAGTTTCTAGGCGGAGTTAAGCGTCATGGCCGGCTTGGCGCGCTTTTCAAATAGCGTTTAAGGAACTTGGAGTAAACGAAAAAATTTATACGGCCGGACGTGACAACAGTCTCATTCAGAATCAAACACTTACTTAGTCGATCCAAATCATCAATTTTTAACTGACCCTGGTTATTACGTCCATAATCAAACTCAACAATTAGCATCTCCGGAATACGATCCATTTTTACAACCCAATTCTAATATTTTCGACGAGGACACCGTGGTACTCGCTCCCGACGACGTCAATAATTTCATCCCAGAAGGAGCACAGAATAATTTTAACTCCTTTATAAACTATCTTAACCAATCTAACGACTCTGAACAGGAGCTCAATAACATTGTAATACAGTTCCAAGCTCATCCTGAACCGAGTGAGGACCAGTAGATTTTGTATCGACATAAAGGATTTATAAATGAATAAACAATTTTTATACTTGTAAAATATCTTTATTTCTTGACCCGACCCGCAGAATTCCTTCTCCATCCGACTTTCTCAATCGAATCTCAAGCTCTCGGCATCCCAGGGTATAGCCGGCCTAGCAGGTTGCCCTAAAAAAGTAGAGAGCAGCTTCTCGAACGTTTACCGAGGTAGACGCGAGAGAAGACCGACTTGTGCATAAGGTGATTTACCGTAAGGTGAATTGCCGGACGTAACAGTCGTAATGCGTAGCGGTGGATGCGGGGGGTTCCGGGGAGGTTGCCGAAAGGCGATTCCGTGGTCTCCCTGCTCCGCCAAGTTTATGTTTATATGTAGTAGGTAGCGGCAATGGGTGATTGAGTGTCGGGGAGGTTGCCGAAAGGTGACTCCGCGGCCTCTTCGCCCGTGCCAAGTTTATGTAGTCTTAGTTTTGTTTGTCTTTCGTTTATAGGTGGGAGTAACAACCCTCCCACCTTCATTGTGGTCGGCCATTGTGCCTCTCCGTTGGCCATTAGATGGTTGGGCCTGTGGCCCTTATTTGGTTTCTGTTGTGGATGTGTACATGTCTGTCCACGTAGTTGGTGACGTCCTGTGACGTTTAAGTGTGGGGTGGGCGGCTGCGGCCGTCTCACTTTCTGGGTTCGGCTGGGAGAAGGGTGGGGGCCCTGATCCCATTGCACGTCGACCCTGGGAAGTCCGGGGGGAGCTAGTAGCCCGGCTTCCTCCGATGCCCTTAATTGGGCAAGGGAATGTCCTCTCCGGGAGGATACCTGTAGTATCCTCTCGGGGGATGTGTCCTTCCTAAAGGACGCTGGTCGGGTGTCCACCGTGAAGTAATGCGTGAGCGGTTCCGCGGTGGACAATACCCATACGACCAGGGGCTTCAGTCAGGTTTTAGGTCGGTCCCCCGCCCGATAGTCCCTCGGGATACTACGGGCGGGAATCCACCACAAAGCCTCCTGACTTTCCCTCAGGGGTCAGGATGGCGAAGTTTGGTTTAGGCAAATTTCCTGACTTAAAAAAAAAAAAAAAAAAAAACCTAACGCAAAATCCGTTTCGTGAAAAATGACTGCCGACGCGAAAAAAAAAATTTTTGGAAAAAAAAAAATTTCGAGATATCGAAGCGCAACCTAGCGCAAAATTCGTTTCGTGAAAAATGACTCCCGACGCGAAAGAAAAAATTTTTTAGAAAAAAAAAAAATTTTGAGATATCGAAGCGCCACCTAGCTACAAATTCGTTTCGTGAAAAATGACTCTCGATTCTGAAAAAAAAAATTTTGAATTTTTGGTAGAAGACCCATAACCTAACCTTGCGACCGACGGTTGAGGTCCCGTTGGCCGGGCCCTCTTCCCAAGTCGCAGACACGCCAATGTTGCCTAAGGAAGACAGCCATAACGAAAACAGCTGGACAGCCGTCGAAATAGCAGCACAAGGCAGACACCGAGCAGACGAACAAAAGTACGAATAAATCAACCAAGGTAGAAATTGAAATACAATTCTGGTGAAAGATTACATCGATTCGTACAAAAACAAAAACATTTATCGTGGCGTTTAAATTTTAAGGTTTTAAGTTACGCAACAAAAGTGATGATATTGAGTTATATATTAAAAGCGCAAACGAAAAGTTTATAATGAGATAGCGCAATAAACGCAACGAGGATTTATCTGGTGATAACTTTATGTTGATTATTTATTCATTTTAATTTAACGTGCAAAGAAATAAATTTAAGTTATATGTATAATTGAATTACGCGAAAAACGCAATAAGAAGTTTAGTTTACAAAAAGCGCAAACGATTAAAATAATTCATACTTATAATTGAATTACGCGAGAAACGCGATAAGAATTTTATTTTACAAAAGGCGCAAACGATTAAAATAATTTATACTTATAATTGAATTACACGAGAAAAATGATAAGATTATAAACACAAAGAGATTTTATTTGATTTGACAAATACGCATATTAAGTGATTTACAAATATGATTAAGATAAACAAAGTATGCGATTAAAGTTGTTTTGATTTATTGATTATAGTTGTATTTGATTACGATCCTAATTAATGGATAATATCATGCAATGTATGTGAACAAAATTTGTTTAGTCTATATCTATTGAAATTATACTTCAGCGTAATTTATTTAATTATATAATAAGCAAAACAACTTCATGTATTTTACGTTAATTTTAATAATATTATTTATTATGTTTTACAATATATAGTGATGTAAACGATTTTAACCAATTAAGTCACATGATTGATAAAAACAAAACAAGGTTATTATATTTTATTTTAATTCTAATCCTACATAGAATAATTTGATTTAATTGAAGTTAATGTAACTTAATTTAAAATAGATTAATAAATAATTATAAGATATAAAACAAAAACAACAAATAAACATAAAAACCTCAAAAATAATTGAATTATTGCAATATGATATAATTACGTATAACCTAGGTTAAAATATATTTAAGTACATGATTGTTTGACTCGTAACGAGATAAGGGGTAGAGTCCGAAGCGCGGACCATGGAGAGAGACCGGTGTAAATCCGAGGCGCGGACCAGATGGAAGGGCCCATGCAATGCGCGAGCGCGGACCATGGAGAGTGACCAACAAAACCCGGCGCTGCGATTGGCCAAATCAAGCACCGGCATGCGATTGGCCAAAGTACCCGTAGTAGGGATACACAGTATAAAGGCGGGCGTCGAGATTGCTCGGGGCTCACTCGAACGTATCAGCACCGTGAGGCTACGCGAATCGAAATTAGTTCTCATAAAACGGCCCGGATAATTACGTCGATCGAAAAGCTGATAGTGAGTCTCGAGTAAACTCGAATCCGGTTTTTAGTAGATCGCGTATACACCAGTAATACCTCGTAATTGTAACGCGAGTGTATAACAGACTCAATCGATTAACTGATAGTGCGGGACTACGTCGATAAAAACCTGGAACTGAAGGCGACGTGTATAAGTAGTTCTCCGCGGATAATTGTCTCTGGGCATATCACGCATTCGGACAAAATAAAATCGTACGAGTCAAACGGCCGCGTAACGCGACGCGAAGTCGAATAACACGTGTACAACGCCGTATAGTGATAAGTGAAATGTATATATATCCAGGATATAAAGGGATAATGTTATAATAAACAAAGCATTGAAGTGTTCACACAAATGCTGTAATTTATTCGTGATACCTACCTGTCAGCAACCCAGCTTCCTTAAGGTTTCATCCACGAGGGTCCAGGCGATCCAGTAACATCGTGAGGCGACCTGAAACAGAAAAGAGAGGCATTAAACCGGGACGAGGAGGATCATTAGGAACGAAGGAGCAACCGGGGGAGATACTTACCTAGGATAACAGGCTACCTGATTCCATCAACATACCTACCTTCGTGCTTATCTAGGTGAAAGTACGTGGCGACCGGATCAAAGGCGAAAGCACTGCGGCCTGCTGGCTGGGTAAGCCTTGCATGCGTAACGTTTCCATTAAAAAAGCGGGGCGTGTAGGGTTTGTTCGGTCACAGTAAAATGGCGGTGTTAGTATTGTCGATACGGGGCCTTCAAGCTGACGTGGTGTCTCGTTAGGCGAAAGTCACATGTAGCCGTGAGACTCATATAGCCGGTTAGTTTGACAACCCAATGGCGACCGTGACATACGGACCTCAATAATTTCTGGCAAAGAATCCATACACGGTATAACATAATTTCAAAAACTCAAATATTTACAAAAACGGCACCGTTGGCTTAAACAAATACAATGGCGACCGTAAAAACTGTCGTTACGTAAGAACGAACAGTAAATTAGAAATAGAATAACGCGACACCATAAGCAGCAAAAGGTGACAAGCGTTACATGTAACAACCGTGATATACGGACGAAATAGGAATAAAATAAAATCATCAATAGTAAGAAAACGCGATAACAATCGTGACTTACAAATAATTTAAAGCTTTAGTACAAAATTCGGATAGCAAAAGCTAGCCAATCCGAAGACTGATCCATAGGATTAAATAAAAATAAAAATATCGCAAGTAGTCGACCAAACAAAAGCGAAAACTTAAACCGCGATGAAAAATAAGTTAGACCCGTAGATTGATAAGTCAAGTAACTCAAGCCCTGAAATTACAAGCCGACAAAAGCGAAAATAAGTAGCAGTGTGCGGTGACAATATAAAGTAAGCACTATACGAGTGAAAAACGGCATACCCGAAAAACGGAGGAAAAAGATCCAAACGGACTAATAAAACGGTAAACTAGTACTAGCTTAGACGAAAAACGCGATTCAAAATGAATAACGGAAACAAAGGCAGCAACGTCGGAAAGGTGACACACTCACCGATAACGACACTTAGATCGGGCACGATACGTAGCAACACCGAGAATAAAAAATCCGAAACAACACAAAGCGACCAAGACAACGCGACGAGTACAGACGAATCTAGAATTAACAAACTAGAACAAAAATTCGATCAATTACTCCATACAATACGCGAACTTAAAATTAAACAAACAGAAAATAAAGAAACGTCGGAATCAGATGAAAGCGACGAAATATACATTCCATACCGCGAAACACGCGAAACGCGATCGATAAAAAGAAAAACATCGCGAGTAAGTTCAGACGATGAGTCTGATAATACGCCAGCGGCAAGACAGAATGAAAACCAATTAAACGTCCTACAAGGATTAAGATTACCCCGAGGTGGATGGCTTAAAAGCCCATTTGACGAATTAAAATTCACGGGAAAAACCGATGACATAAATCCAATGCGTTTTTTAAAGAAATTCGATAATATCGCGAGATATGAAAGAATAGACGCGGAGGATCAGTTATACTTTTTCGGTAAATGCATGCGAGATTAAGCATCGGCATGGTATGAAATACACGATTTCGATAGCATAGAAGAAGCGCGAACCGAATTTATAAAATGTTATTCGGGCGATACGCAACAGGCGAAATTCCGAAAAAGGTTATACACAGGCAAGTATAAACCCAATAAAAATCTCAGGATGTCCGATTACGCGTTAGACTTAGCCCGTAGAGCAAAAATGTTAGAACCACCGATGAACGATGTCGAAATAATTAGATGTCTCAGAAGACATTTTGAAAGAGATACTGCGAAAGAAGTTAGGATGACAAACGTAAAAACGGTAGCAGATTTTACATTCCTGTTAGAAGAGATTCACGATAAACGCGAATTATACGCCGAAACAAAAACCAAAGAAAAGACCGTGACGAAAAGTAACACAACTAAGGGAACATATAAAACCCAAAAGTACGCGAAAAATACAAATTGGAATACAAATAAAATCCGAAAAGATGTAAATTCCAATAAGCTAAAAGCACTTCCGTGGCACGACAACCTCGAAGAAAGTCGTAAAAACTCGTTTAAATAAGACGAAAGCGAGGACGATGAAGAATACCGCGATAAATCAGCGAGTAAAAAATACGCGAACGCAAAACCCGGGTCAAGCGGAATCGGAAAGAATACTAAAAACGCGATAAAAACCGGAAAAAAGAGCGTCAACGCGATTAACGTGAAAAACAACGGGGTTAAAAACAAATCAAAAACGAAAAATACCATAGACGCGTTCGAAACAGAAACTGAATCTGAAAACGAATCCGAGGATGAAAATGAAAAAACAATCGACGCGATCGAAACAGAAACCGAATCGGAAAACGAATCCGAAGAGGAAATTAAACAAATAACAATTATGCGTACAAAAGAAATATTAAATGACCTAGACGAAACAACTAACGAGACCGAATCGATAAACAAGATTGTCCGATAGTACCAGTTAAAATCGGAAAAATCATACTAGACACGCTAATAGACACCGGCGCGGAAGTTTCGGTAATCACGCGCGAAACACTCGCGAGATTAACAAAAGCAAAAATACCAATGGATAAAATCCCAATTCGTAAATGTAAATTACGAGGCGCGTTCGGAGAACAGGAAACAACTATTGCGTGCAGAATTCAAATATCGATCTAAATTATGACGCAAGTATTAATAGGAGAATTCTTCGCGGTCGAAAGATTATCGTACCCGATGGTAATAGGCCGTGATATATTAAAGAAATACGAAGCGTTAATAAAATGGTCAGAAAATACATTTAAAGTAAAATTTAACAAATGTAGAACAGACCAAACAAAATTGACTGCGAAAACACAAACCGTCCTCCCATGCCATTCCTGCCAGTGAGATCCATGATCGTCTGATCCTCCTTGTGGGAATAGCGAGTCCAATAATAGTTCTCGGACTTCTTCATCCAGGGTTTCTGTGAGGCTTGGAGCTGCACATCTCAGGCGGTTTATCACAATCTTATAAAGTCGGCCCCAAGGGTCATCGTCGATTGTTTGGATCAACTCTTTCCACGCCGAGGACTTGGCCTTGTTGATTCCTCTTCTTAGTAGTCTTCTCGCTACGTTGTACTCCTGTCTGAGCCTGTCCATCGTCTCCTGGGGTCTTCTCCTTTCTTTGGCATGTGTCCATTCTCTGCGCGCTTGTATGGATGCCTTCCTCATATCACCGATTTCTGCATTCCACCAGTAGACCTGTGCTCTTGGTGGTCGGGGGCCTACTCTTGTTGTGGCAGCGTCGCATGCTTTGTGCATCGTGCGTTTAAGCCATCTCGCGTATCTGGATGCCGTTATATTCTCTGTTGTTGGGGCCGTCTCGGAGTTCCATATTATGGAAGCCTGGAATAGGTCTTCATCCAGTTTCTTCCAATTCCACCTTGGGTACTTACTCTTCTTCTTCTTTGCCGGTTGTTTATTTTGGGCTGGTGTTCGTCCAATGTACATAGAAATGTATGCATGGTCTGATAGCGATTCTATTTCTGACAGTACCTTCCAATCCTGCACTTGTGCTGCGATGTCTTCCGTAACCCATGACAGATCGATTATGGAAGTTCCTTGTGGCCTGATGCATGTGGGGGCGTTCCCAGTATTGGCCAGACACAGGCCATACTCTGCGGCCCATTCCTCCATGCACTCTCCGCGTTGATCTGTTCGCGGTGATCCCCATAGACGGGACTTTGCATTAAAGTTGCCACAAATCATGGTTTTGCCTGGCAGGTTTGTGATAGCCACTCCAACTTCGTCGAGGAAGGTTTGGAACTCCCCGAATGATACGTTGGAAGAGATATAGCATGAGATGACGCTATACCCTCCCATCGCTGCCACCACAAAATCTCTCGCTCTGTAGATCAGCCTGCATGTCTGCACAGCGCCTCCAGGATTCCAGCGGATAGCAGCGCGTTCGTTAATGCTTTTAAACCAATATTGGTTTTCCGGTACGCTCCTCGGTTCCGAAACTGCGCAAATTGTGGCGCGGAGTTCCAGCATATACTGTTCAAGCAGATGTTGTGCTTGCCAGCAATTGCCCAGGTTGCATTGAACAATTCTAAGCATTCCCTGTCTCCATTTTTTCGGGCCTCCGATCCGCGTTCCCTCCAGTTGTCCTAAAATCCGCTGAACACTGTGCAGTGCCAACACGATGATGTAGATCCTTTCCCTGCTCTTTGCATAACAAGCATGCCGGCGGATTGGTGCAAGTCAGCGCCGAGTGCCCTGTTTCCCCGCATCTATAACAATTTTGGCTCCTGTCGTTGGGAGACTTACAGTTGCTTTTCAGGTGTCCGTGCCCCCAGCAGCGGAAGCATTGTAAGGGCCGGGCCTTAAGAAGCTCAATTCTCGCGACTGTCCATCCTATTTTAATTTTGCCTAGTTGGGAGGCCTTGATCGCGGCTCCCAACGGGCATTGTGCCCATGCGGTAAACAGACCATTAGACATAGGTCTGATGGTGCCCACCTTCACTTCTCCAGATTTGCAGCCTCCCTCCGCGCTTATCACGTCCGCGATTTCGTCCGGGACAACGGAGTCATCCAAACCAATGAGCCGAACATCTCCTTTGATGACTGGACGGGATACTCGAGCTGTTTCTCCTAAGGCGCTGCAGACTTTTTCCCTCAGGGCTTCCGCCTTGGCTGCCTTATCAGGGCCTGGGACCTCAATAATCATACCGCCATTGGCTGAATGTCTAATCGAGGTCTTGCTTATCCCCCGGTCTGGCAGAGATATCTTGTCTCTCAGTTGTCGTAGCGCAGCCGCATATGAGAATTCGTCCGTGAGTCCCTTTACTGCAACTGCAGCTGTACGAGGTGGTCGACGTCTCTTATTTTCCGGACTCTTGGTCTTAGGCAGATTATTCCCTGTTGCTGGTTGTTTCTCCGTTCTTCTCTCAGAATTGTTCTCTTTATTGGGACGGTTCACAGCCTGACTAGCAGCTTTCCGTTGTCTCTTCTTCTGCTTTTTAGTAGTAACCGCTATCCACTCTATCCTCTCACTATCCATTTGTTGGGCAGGTGGAGGAAGAGGTGGGAACTCTTTAGGCAAGGGCGGGGCGATCTGTACGTTACCGATCACACGAGGTTTCCCTCGGGATGGACTCGGTGGTCGGGACGCTTCTTGATCGTTCCTGGACGCTTGTCGGAGTTCCCTTCTTCTAGCTGTAAGCTCAACAATCTGCCGAGACAATTCTGCATCCAACTTTTGGTCGTGTTCTTGTCTTGAACGTAGACCACTCTTTTCTACCGCCGGAATGGGTTTTGAAATACCCTGGAGCGGTGGTCTCATGACAATGTCCATTGTAGAGTCCGTCTTCTTGATATTTACGGTCCTTGCATTATTGCTCCTACTTCTCTCTCTACTGTGCACAGGATCTCTTCTCGAATCAGTTTTAGTCTTTGTTTCCTCCTCTTTCCTGGTTCGAGATATGGATCTCGAAGTCTTTCTCTGACCGGCATCCAGTGGAGAGGTTGCTTTATCCGCACGCTGGGTGTCAAACGTTAGAGCGTTTGTGAGGTCCTGTACCTTCCTTTTTAGATCTTCTATATCTCTTTTCATTTTAGCAGATTCCTTCTTTGACGCGGTAAGCTCTGCTAGTAGCTCCGCATTGCGCCTTCGTAGGTACGCTGGATCACCAGTGTCCTCCAACTTCTCTGCAAGTAACCTCACCGTTTCTTTAATAATGTCTACTCTTTTACGAATCTGACCACTAAGCGCGCCCTGGTAACTGCTCTTTACGCGAATGGTGTCAATGTCCTCGAGCCATTCAACAGCTGCAATGCTGGCATCACCCACAGTCATAATATTAAGTTCCTCAGCCGTATGGAGCGGGCGAAGCAACTGATCAATTGTGGGTTCGTCAGGCCGTCTTTTACGTGCTGCTTTCTTAGCAGGGTGTCTCCTATTGCTCAGTTTGTGTTCTACTTCGAAGCATGACTGACTCGGGAGGTCTGAATCAGTTGTTGCTGCAACTGGCTGAGACTGGTCCACATTAGAGATTATAGCCTGGGACCTGGTCTTCCTTGCAGAAGGTACTTTTTTATCATCCGTCACTATGCACTTTGTCTTGCTCGCGCGGGATTTACGTCGAATCTGTGGCGTAGGATTCTCTTCTTTTGAGCTATTGATTTCAACATCCTTTCTACGTTTACCGAGTAGGGCGGTCGAAAAATCCATCATACTGGCGGATGCAGATGCTACCGAAGATGCCTCCGTCACTACACCACCTGATCTGAGTACATCCTTGTTAAAAGAGAGTGGAGCCCCAAATTCCGGTTGCGCGTCCTTCAGCTCCGAGAACAGATAAGACTGACTGTCGTTATCGTTTTGTATTATAGAATCCGCTGCGGAATTCGCAGCAGGGGTCGTTCCTCTAGAAGGTGAAGGGCTGTCTTTCCAATCCTCTAGTATAGCAGATATGTACTGTCTATTCTGCGAGGTCGTCTGTTCGACCATTTCTCTTCCTATTTGCTCTGTAAGGCTACTTAGAGCCTCTTTGCCAAACCTTTTTTCAAACTCTTGATGAAATTCTTGATTAGGTGATTCACCTCTTTCGTAGTCACCGTCTTGGTCCTCCACATGTGACGTCATTGGAGCGCGTCCTTCTTCCGCCCTTTCCAACAAGCTCGATCCTATTTCCACCTCTTCGTTTCTCTCGACATTAGTTGTCGAGAGTACCCCCCGTTTTTGGTTGTTTTTCTCATTGTTGTTTAGTTGATCATTCATTTCCTTCAATATATCCCATGCTTCATGAAGGCTCCGCTGGCCGGCGCATCTCCCACCCACCGAGGGGCGACCCGAAACGTGACCGGCATCACCCCCCGGCGGGGCCCTCGGTACTCCGGGAGAGCCAGCATATATCTCTGGGCGAGGGGGAAAACTCCACACCCTCGTCACTGGATTCCTGCCCCTTACTGACTGATGCTTTCGGGGGTCTCTCGCCTCCGACAACGAGAGCACCCTTATGAATGGCGCCACCCAGGGGGCCCCGTGGACAGTTGGGGTGAGAACGCCGCCCCCCGACCCCACCTTGCCTGCCACGGCGACCAGCATAACCGCTGCAGACTAACTGCCTGCTACGGCCAACGCCTTCACCAGTTGACGACTTCGGAACAGAAGACGGTGTTACGTCCGGCAATTCACCTTACGGTAAATCACCTTATGCACAAGTCGGTCTTCTCTCGCGTCTACCTCGGTAAACGTTCGAGAAGCTGCTCTCTACTTTTTTAGGGCAACCTGCTAGGCCGGCTATACCCTGGGATGCCGAGAGCTTGAGATTCGATTGAGAAAGTCGGATGGAGAAGGAATTCTGCGGGTCGGGTCGAGAAATAAAGATATTTTACAAGTATAAAAATTGTTTATTCATTTATAAATCCTTTAGGTTGATACAAAATCTACTGGTCCTGACTCGGTTCAGGATGAGCTTGGAACTGTATTACAATGTTATTGAGCTCCTGTTCAGAGTCGTTAGATTGGTTAAGATAGTTTATAAAGGAGTTAAAATTATTCTGTGCTCCTTCTGGGATGAAATTATTGACGTCGTCGGGAGCGAGTACCACGGTGTCCTCGTCGAAAATATTAGAATTAGGTTGTAAAAATGGATCGTATTCCGGAGATGCTAATTGTTGAGTTTGATCATGGACGTAATAATCAGGGTCAGTTAAAAATTGATGATTTGGATCGACTAAGTAAGTGTTTGATTCTGAATGAGACTGTTCAGGAAATTGAGGGTGAGAGTAATCAATGTATGGAGGAATATTATTAATTGGCGAATAAGCGTCTGAAGAGGGAGGTTGTATGATTATTCGCGTTGGATAAATTTGAACGTTTAGATTTAGAGGTCTTCGGGATCTACGTTCGCGTAGCCTGTGAAGGTGCTGCTCGTTTCGATCGATCTGATTCCTTCGTCGGAAAGGAGAGACCATCTAACGGTTAAATAAATTCACATGAATAAATCGAAAGATAGATTGTTCTATTATTTGAAATAATTGAATATGACTCACGTTTGTAGCGTGATTTACTTGTTAATAAGAGCGAACAAAGATGAAAGGTTAATCTTATGCGAGAAAGCTCTTTATCTGTTAATAAATTAACTTTATGTCAGTAATTATTATAATAAACCTGTATTAAATGAGGATTTGTAATAACGTGGATAAAAGGAAGGATTTGAATAGGAGTATTAATATCTGCGTTGAGAATATTAATACTTGATGTTTCAATCGTTAATAATTAAATCTTAAACCTTGAAATAGTAATTCTTAATGAATAAATAAATCTTAGACCTTGAAGTAACAAATTGTCAAAGAATATCAAAATCACTGTCAGTTGGTATGGTAAAGTAATTCGCAATTATTGGAAAATGCAGGGTATTAAAAGCATGAAAGAATAGAGAGATAGGTGTACATCCGGTTATTCCGGGTTCTCAGGTCCTGGTCTTAATAGGCTAATGCTACGTTCACTTTACTAAACGTGCATCTCTGAGATGATTTGCGAATTTACCTTCTGACAGGATATAACTCTAATGGGTATAGAGGAGTTAAGGATAGAGGTTTGAATATAAGTATTAATATCTATATTAAGAGTATTAATACGTGTAGCTTCAGGCATCAATAATTGAATTGTAAATTGTGAATTAATTTATTTTAATAATCATTAAGACCACTGTCATTTGGTTTGGTAAAGTAATTCGTTAGGTTTGTAAAGCAGAGAGAGAGTAAGCAGGGAAAGGTGAAGAAATGTACGGTTGCCCGTGGATTCCGGTCCCCGAAGGTTAATGCGACGTTCACTTTACAGAACGTGCATCTCAGAATCGTAGTAACGAATTTACCTTATGACAGGGTATGGTTTTAATAGTAGCAAATAGGGTAAGGTGGAGTACACTTGTCAAATAAATTCAAATATCAATATGCAAGATCACTGTCAGTCGGTGTGGTAAAGTAATTCGCAATTATTGGAAAGTGCAAGGTATTAAAGCATAAAAGAATAGAGAGGTAGGTATACATCCGGTTATTCCGGGTTCTCAGATCCTGGTCTTATTAAGCTAATGCTACGTTCACTTTACTAAACGTGCATCTCTGAGATGATTTGCGAATTTACCTTCTGACAGGATATAAAATTCTAATGTGTACTGAGGAATTAGCGTTATTCAATTCGCTAATAGGTAGTAGGATACGGGGTTACATACATATATAAATAAGCAGTGATATAATAAAATACAAAAGTATATTTATTATAATAGATTGAATAAGTATGCGATATCGGTTAAATAATATTGAATAGTATTGGATAAAATATTAAATAGATCGACGATTGTAACGCAGACGTATGCAGATGCAAATCGTAGATTGGAATAATATCGGAAACGCAGAGTAATATATGGCTTATGTCTGTATTCAAATTCAGAGTTCGTAATGTGAAATAAGATTGAGTTCGAAATTCAGTGGTTAAATAATTAAATTCAGAGTTCGTAATGTGAAATAAGATTGAGTTCAAAATTCAGTGGTTAAATAATTAAATTCAGAGTTCGTAATGTGAAATAAGATTGAGTTCGAAATTCAGTGGTTAAATAATTAATTAAATATAATGATTCAATATAATGAGTGTCCGTCGCGCTTTACTATTTAGGGATATGTGAACTGGCTTAAATACTCACAAGGTTAGACAATGTCTTATGTGCCTTGCTATGGTACACTTCGCTACTGTGTTCTTCCCTCTGAGTTGAAGAGCTGAGGAGCCTCGGTACCTCGGTCCGAAATGGCGGCTATGTCTCGATGTCTTTAGAGCTCCGTAGTAATTACTTCTTGACTGCGGCGGGATCGCTCTTGAGTGATGGATGGTGAATTCACTGCAGTTGGAAGTACTGAGCTTGGCGACTTTCGGTGGATCACTGCAGTTGGAAGTACTGAGCTTGGCGACTTTCGGTGGATCACTGCAGTTGGAAGTACTGAGCTTGGCGACTTTCGGTGGATCACTGCTGTTCCGTGCCGGGAGCCGGGTTTATATACCCAAAAATGGGGCTCGCTCCTCCCATCGGGGCGATGTGGCTCAGCCAATGGTAGGAGAGATGTGCCGGGGAAGTACCGGAGATAATCTGTTCCTGGTAGAGATTGCGACGGTTAAGTCCCGGAGAGATGGCTTCTTAGTAGAGATAGCGGGCGTTCCTAGGTTGACTATCGCTGGCGCTCCGACTTTCCTTGTCCATTCTCGGTAGCGATAGCGGTATGCCTTGGTTGGCTATGCGCTCCGACTTATCTTATCTTCTTCTTGGTAGCGATAGCGGTGCTTCGTTGGTGACTCATCGCTACGCGGCTTGCAACGGGCCTTGCAGGTTGCAACGTGTTCAGCATTGCATCATGCATTGCATCACGCTATTGTTCTAGAACTTCTAGAATCTTCTGGATGTTTCCTGGCGAGTAAAGCCGAGTTCACATAGTAAAGCAGCTTTCATACATAATTATTTAATTATTTAGTATACTTCTTTATAAGCGATATGTATATATATATATATATATATTTTCAAGTAGTACTGTTTTAATAAGGCGGGTTTCATACATGCATTGAGAGAAAATAATAGTATTCTTCTCTTAGTGTAGTGGCTCCTTTGGGCGTATGATGGATATAATGTTATTTTGCGCTATGTATATGATCTTCGGGTTTTATAATTATAAGTAAATGTATTTATAAGAAGTTTTGTGTGTTAATATATATGTATCGTGTACATATTTAAAATTTAGCATATTTAATATTAGTAAAATGAATATTATATCGTAATAGTCAATCTGTATAATTAATCGAAATCTATTCAAAAATAAGTAACTACTATTCATTTAAGTCGTTCAAATTATTTGTATGTCGAATATTATATCTATACTGTCACTGAAATCGCCAGAGAATACTATATGTCTTATACAGTCATTGAAATCGCCAGAGAATATATATAGTGTCGTCAAAGTATACGATGACATATATATATATATATAGTGTCGTGAAAGTATACGATTGACATATATATATAGTGTCGTGAAAATATACGATTGACATATATATATAGTGTCGTGAAGGTGTCTCGGAACAAACCCTTTGACGTATATATATACATATATACGTTCTTAACCTAATTTTAGGTTTTCTCACAAATAATCAATAAGGATTTTAAATACTTATATATTCATAGTCGAACTATGGTATCCTTATTTAGTACTTTCGAACGTGTGACGGATACAATGTTACTACGCATTACGTGTACGATTTTTAAGTCTCTTGAATTATGAATAGTTATAATATAGGCACGCTTATTCTTATTTCAGGTTTATGTTTCCTAACAAATGATCGAGAGTAGAGAGTCTTTATTAATTATGCCTTTTATGCTATCATATTATTAAATTTAAAGTGAATTATTACTCTGTCGTCATTTGTGAGAAGACATGTTTTACCTACGAGTAAATTATATGTGATTAAATATTCGTTATTACCGGTCTTTCATGCAGGTTAGAGATTGTCATGACTAATAGGATTAAAAAGAATAAAGTTTTGAAAAAGTTTTGAAGTTTTGAAATTGTCTGGACGTTACAACGGTCGCCGCCAATAGGTGATGCTACTCTCGCCGCCGGGCCCTGCCCCGGGAATAAGTCCGGGCGGCCCCGACGGCAGGCCCGCGCGGCACCCTCCGGCGATGCCCCTTGGGTAGTGCGTGTGGCTCCGCACCCGACCCGAGCTCGGAATATGTCCGAGTGGCCCGGGTGCGGGAACCATCCAGAGACGCTGGGACGGAGACCCAGGCTAACCCAGCCTGGGGGACTCCCGACCAGCACTCCGGATCATCGTTGTCTCCGGGCCCCGCCTCGGAGTATGTCCGAGCGGCCCCGGAGACCAACCGACACAGCCCCCTCCGGGCAAGGCCCCTTGGGACAACCCTCCGGGCAAAGCCCCTCGGGTGACTGTGTCGGTTCCTCCGCCGGCGTGACCCCCTCCCGGGCGATGCCCCTCGGGAAACCCTCCGGGCAAAGCCCCTTGGGTGATCACGCGCGCTCACACACCTCCCCACTCCGGCAGCCCCCACCGCCAAAGAAACCCACCCCAGACACCGGGGGAGACTCCCCAAGAAACCCCAGAAAAACCCCCCCCCCGGAACAGAAGGCGAGAAACCCCGGCGGCAGAAGCCGCCTACCCGGTAGGCTTACCGGGCCACAGAGCATGGCGGGAGGGGAAGCGCCGAAGCGCTGTGCAATCCCCTCTCCTAACGGTGCCATGCCACCGGGCGTTTGAATTCCGGGTCGCCATCCCTTACCACATACGAGCCGAAGCTCTAACGGGGAAGTGGGCCCCGAACCTAACCTTTTTTTTTTTTTAAAGTCAGGAAATTTGCCTAAACCAAACTTCGCCGTCCTGACCCTGAGGAGGGCCAGAAGGCTGCCGTGCCTTTCCCATGGTACCTGCAGAAGGCAGAAGACCCCCAAAGTCCACACCAAACCTGCATTTTCATTGGTGCCATGCCCAACTTCTCCGGTTCAACGCGCGAACCTCGCCTCCTTACGAAATGTCCGAGTAGGACCTACTTCCCCGTAGAAACGAGCTGCAGCACGCCGACGTACTCGGTACCTCGCGCGCCCTACTTCACCCGCCTTCAACTCGCGCGCCCGTCTCAGGGCCAGCAGCGAGGCCCGACAAATCCTAACTCCCCCAGGAAGCCATGCCAGCCCTACCCACCGGCACCACAAGTAGTCTCCGACGAGGCATGCAACCCAGCCCCAGTAAGAGCAGGCCGCCCCCTCCATCCCCCCGGCGACGCCGCTTCCTCGCCCGCTCAGCACTGCGCAAAGGTAGGAATGGGAAAACCTCGTTAGACCGAGGGGACCGAGAGGACAAGCCCCATCCCATCCACCCCTCGAATCCAACGAGAGCCTAGAGAACTCTATGAGTCCCTCCTCAGGCCTCGATCGCCTCGGAGACTCGCCCTCCTCGATGAGGAGATCCACCCGCGCGAAAAGCCGCTGGTGTTGGATCCCCCCCCCAAAGCCGCTCAAGTACCTCCAAAACAGGGCCCTCCGCACCTCAGAGGTGGTCTCCTTACCAGAGATTCCGGCTTGAGACCACCTCTCTGTCCCGCCTCCGCCGTGACCTTTTCTTAGTGGGGGGCGCCTCCTTCTCCCCAGAAGAGGGAGGAAGGGGAGCCACCATACGCTTAATCGCGTCCAATTCCTCGCGGAGTACCCTGTTGGACGCCTTTAACGCACTAACGCGCTCCTTGAGCTTGCGGTTCTCCTCCGCATAGGCCCGGCAGCCGCCCGCCAGGATCTGGTCCCGGTCAAGAACCTCCACCGGTCCGAGAGAAACACCAGGTTCCGACACGTCAAGCGCGCCATCCAACCCCCCGGGGGAGGCAGAGGCAGCGCCCAACGCGTCCTCACCCATGCTGACCTCGAGGGCCCTCTCCTCGCTGTCACCACGTAGCCTCTCCGGAGAGGGAGGCCGAGGACAATCCTTCCGCGACTCGTCCGGGACACACTCGTGCGCCCCACAAAACTCAGTCGCACCCCTCGCGCACTTGTGAAAGAATCTCTCGGCATATCGGGACAACCTATGGTATATCCCGAGATGCCGAAACTCACTCACCTTCTTATTCCGAAGAACCAGACGAATCTCCATCGCCAGGTCCCTCGGGTCGACCGTCCTGTCACGGTCCTCCCATGAGATGGCTAGCTTGATGAGCCGGTTCTCCACCTCGTTCTCCCGCACACACCTCGGCACTGTCGCTGTCCAGTCCGCAGCCCCAGCCGGCAAAACTGCGGACGACCTGTCGTCTGTTGACGACATGGAGGGAGCCAGTGTCACGTCCGGCCGTATAAATTTTTTCGTTTACTCCAAGTTCCTTAAACGCTATTTGAAAAGCGCGCCAAGCCGGCCATGACGCTTAACTCCGCCTAGAAACTAAGCGTGGCGCTTCGTAGCGCCTAAGGATCTCCCACCACGGTGAGAGTGCCACGTCGGCCGTATAAATTTTTTCGTTTACTCCAAGTTCCTAAAACGCTATTTGAAAAGCGCGCCAAAGCCGGCCATGACGCTTAACTCCGCCTAGAAACTAAGCGTGGCGCTTCGTAGCGCCTAAGGATCTCCCACCACGGTGAGAGCCCCTACTCCGGAGAGTTTCCCCCTCTCCCAGGCCCGGCCGCAGGCCCCGAGCCGCCAGAAACGAAGGGGACCTCAGGCAGTCCCGAATTTCGGCAGTTCTACTGCGGCGACACCGAACAGTATAGTCGCACATCCTAAATTCAACGCTAGTCCCAATTCTAAATCCTACTCTATCTAAAATTCTACGAACTCTAAGTATAATATTCCTAACTCTCAATTCTAAGTCTAAATCTAAATTCTAATTCTAAGTTTTAGTCTCGAATTTTGTACTACTATACGAATAATCAGTGTATTCATGTGCGAAAACTAGTGTTCAGTATTCTTCAAAACTTCCACTCCCGCGACTAAAATACGATAGCGTTTAAATTTGTATACGGCGTTTTGAATTCAGAATATTCAAAATGTGTTTGGAGCGGACCACCGCTCATCAACAGTCAGAATAACATTCCTCAGCATTTGCCAAAATAAGGAATTGATAGTGAGGTCCGCCGCATATCAACCCTCCTTATTTGAGTAATCATTCA
>NW_028190535.1:0-85082 GCF_048542155.1 Nylanderia fulva | reverse complement strand
ATTACCTAAAAATCCATAAAAAAAACTATCCAGTTAGAATCATGTTTCCCGGGTTTTAAAAAGCTTTATATTCGCTGGCTTCGTTTTTACAAAACATCTTCAAACAGCCTACCTAAAGCAAAAGCATATCAATAAAGTTTTTTTTTGTACAGCATGTTGTTTGGTAAAAAAGATGAGGAGAACGAAAAGAGTTTCTTTAGATTTTGTTTCTTTTTTTACAAACGCCTTAGATCTTGCAATTAAGGGGTTTAATGTGATGGGATCACTTTTGAAAAAAATACTAGAATGCCAAAAAGCAAATTTTAATTTATGTGGAAAAAATTTCATTTTGACTTCTACTTTTTTTACATTAATGACTAATTTCAAAAATTTTTGGGACCCCTAGGGGGTCTCGTTATCACCAATTATAGCGACTTGTTAGCAAGATCGAGGATAATTTTTTAAACGTTAAATTTTTAAAATGTTTTTTTTTAAAAACAATAACGACCAAAAAAAACGGACATACAAGAAAAATTATTTCACATGCATAAAGACACAATTAAATTCTGCAATCAAAATCCTAATATTTTATTTACTAGAGCAGATAAAGGCAGCATTACAGTCGCACTAGAAAAAGAATTTTATATAAAAAAGTTGAGAGTCTCCTAGAAGACGATTCTACGTATACCATAGTTAAAAACAATCCATCAACAAAAATAGAAAAAGACCTCAATATTTGTTTAAAAAAATGGTTGAAAAAAGACTTCATCAACAAAAAAGAATATTATTATTTATTTTCAAGCGACTCTCTTCTTCCTAAAGCTTATGGGCTCCCCAAGATCCACAAGGAAAATATTCCTTTTAGATTAATAGTTTCCTCAATAAATACTTCTCTATATAATATTGCTTCTTTCTTTCATAAAATTTTAAAAGATAGCCTTCCTAGAGCGGACAGTTTTGTAAATAACAGTTTTGATATATGCAACATTCTATCAGGGAAAACAATACAAGATACCGACATAATAGCTTCATTGGACGTTGTTTCATTATTTACTAATGTTTCCGTAGATCTTGCATTAAACGGTATCAATAATAGATGGCATTTTATAGAGTCACACACAAAGATTCCCAAAAATGAATTCATAGGTATGATAAAATTTATATTAACTTCTACATTTTTCACTTTTAATAACATAACTTACAAACAAATTTATGGGACTCCTATGGGTTCCCCACTTTCTCCGATCATTGCCGATATAGTCATGCAGGACTTGGAAACATTAGTAATTAGTAATTTAAATTGCGAAATGACTTTCTATTTCCGTTATGTAGACGACATTATTTTATGCACTTCCGCTGACAATATTACATATGTTTTGAATGAATTCAACAATTATAACGATAGACTACAATTTACATTGGAAAAGGAGGATAATCGTTGTATAAGCTTTTTAGACATAATGATCAAAGTAATAGATAACAAAATTTATTTAGATTGGTATCACAAAAAGACATTCTCAGGTAGATTACTTTCATTTTTTTCAAATCATCCGACTTGTCATAAAATAGGAACAATTTATAACTTGGTAGATAGAGCTTTATTACTATCACATCCGCAATTTCACAAAAAAAATATAGAGAAAGCTATTAACATTTTGCTATCCAATGGTTATCCTCTTGATCTAATTTTCACAGAAATAAAACGCAGATTAAAAAATCTCTCAACTAAGAAATTTAACAAGCCTAATAATAACAATATAACAGATACTAATAATACTAATACTAACATTAAATATTTTGTCATACCATATATAGAATCAATATCTGAGAAAGTTGCTTCAGCAATAAGAAGACCTGACGTAGTGGTAGGATATCGTTGCATTAAAAAATTGAATGACTTCATAAAAGTTCAAAAGGACAAAAATAATTGCCCCACGAATTCTAACGTTATTTACAGATTGAATTGCAACGATTGTGACGCCACATATGTCGGACAGACAAAAAGACAGTTAGGAACGAGACTTAAAGAACATAAAAATAATATTAAATTAGACTCTGCTAGACATTCGGTTATCACGGAACACATTCTAAACGAACAACATACATTTGACTGGGACAATATTAAAATTATGGATCATGAAAAGAATTACCATAAAAGACTAATATCTGAAATGATCCACATTAAAGAACAGAAAAATGGAATTAATTTAAATACAGACACCGAATTGTTAGACAGTAGTTATTTTGACATACTTAAAAAATTTGCTGAATCATAATTTAGAAAAAACATTGGTAATAAATAAATACATCACGCTCTCTATTTTGACATTTGGTATTCAGACTTCGCAACACACACTTGAAATATCGGGGAAAAGGACTTGTTAAAACGATAATGTAAGTTGAAAGATTTTTTAATTTTCTCTGACATTGATTTAATTCGCGTATTATATCCGTAGCATGCTCAAATGTCGCATAACTTGGCATCTCAGACCAATCGCCTTGCATATCTATTGGTCAACAGCGAAGAATCGTTTCAATTTTATATTTTAATATTTAACTAACTTTGTATTTTTAACATCTAACTTTATATTTTAATATTTAATTTTTATGTATTGATAAAGACTGTAGTGCAGTCGAAACGTTTACAATTTATATCGATTCTGTAACGGAATGTTAATTTAATGATTTAACTATTAATAAAAAAATTTTTACATCTTATTTATTTGCTCGTTTAGTTGGCCTACTATATATGATTGTTTAATTTTGTTTAATTTATACGAGCCTTTCATTAATTAATTTTAATAAACGCTGGCCTTATAATGCGTGTGACTAATTACCCGTTTAAATACCATCGGTTTAATTCTAGTTTTATTTATAACTATTTTGGTCTAGAAACGTTAAAACATTTTAAATCTTGGCTAAATTTTAATTATGCGATAATTAAGGCAATGTCGAAGTTGAAATTTTTAAGGGAATGTAAGAGATATTGTTTGTTTCCCAACCATTTACGTAATTTCTGTAACAATAAATTTGTTTTCTACCACTATAAATCAAAAAATAGGATGCGTGGTTTGTTGCATAATATCAAAACTGAAATTCTTAACATAGAGATATTTGATTTATATAGAACTTTAAACTCACTTAATAAAAAACGGTCAAGGCAATTCCAAATTCTCCAAAATCTTTTACCATCTTATATCTGGCAGGAGATTTTAAATCACCATTGCAACTCCTTTTCTTTGTTCAACCAAAAATTATATCTCATACATAAGAAAAAATTCCTATGGCTACGTAAATCGCATGAAACAGAGTACATTAAAAATATTGATCCTATCGAATTAAAAACAACATCATCGACAAATATTGTTGATAACACTGTTTCTGCCAACAGTTTTCGTTATGCTACACATAACCCTTTACAACAAACTAACCAGAAATGGTTTATTAATTTAACTGATAAAAAAATTCCCCCCAATGTAACCAATCTATTACAATTGGGAGGTGAATTTAGTCTCCCAGTTAACTTAAATAAAAAAGTAGCTATACACGAATTCATCAAAGATATAGAAAGCAATTCTAACGGGATCAGAAATCTTACTTCGATTCGTAATGCTGCCATTCCACAATTTTCATTATTTTTAAACAATAACGACAAAAAAACGGACATACAAGAAAAATTATTTCACATGCATAAAGACACAATTAAATTCTGCAATCAAAATCCTAATATTTTATTTACTAGAGCAGATAAAGGCAGCATTACAGTCGCACTAGAAAAAGAATTTTATATAAAAAAAGTTGAGAGTCTCCTAGAAGACGATTCTACGTATACCATAGTTAAAAACAATCCATCAACAAAAATAGAAAAAGACCTCAATATTTGTTTAAAAAAATGGTTGAAAAAAGACTTCATCAACAAAAAAGAATATTATTATTTATTTTCAAGCGACTCTCTTCTTCCTAAAGCTTATGGGCTCCCCAAGATCCACAAGGAAAATATTCCTTTTAGATTAATAGTTTCCTCAATAAATACTTCTCTATATAATATTGCTTCTTTCTTTCATAAAATTTTAAAAGATAGCCTTCCTAGAGCGGACAGTTTTGTAAATAACAGTTTTGATATATGCAACATTCTATCAGGGAAAACAATACAAGATACCGACATAATAGCTTCATTGGACGTTGTTTCATTATTTACTAATGTTTCCGTAGATCTTGCATTAAACGGTATCAATAATAGATGGCATTTTATAGAGTCACACACAAAGATTCCCAAAAATGAATTCATAGGTATGATAAAATTTATATTAACTTCTACATTTTTCACTTTTAATAACATAACTTACAAACAAATTTATGGGACTCCTATGGGTTCCCCACTTTCTCCGATCATTGCCGATATAGTCATGCAGGACTTGGAAACATTAGTAATTAGTAATTTAAATTGCGAAATGACTTTCTATTTCCGTTATGTAGACGACATTATTTTATGCACTTCCGCTGACAATATTACATATGTTTTGAATGAATTCAACAATTATAACGATAGACTACAATTTACATTGGAAAAGGAGGATAATCGTTGTATAAGCTTTTTAGACATAATGATCAAAGTAATAGATAACAAAATTTATTTAGATTGGTATCACAAAAAGACATTCTCAGGTAGATTACTTTCATTTTTTTCAAATCATCCGACTTGTCATAAAATAGGAACAATTTATAACTTGGTAGATAGAGCTTTATTACTATCACATCCGCAATTTCACAAAAAAAATATAGAGAAAGCTATTAACATTTTGCTATCCAATGGTTATCCTCTTGATCTAATTTTCACAGAAATAAAACGCAGATTAAAAAATCTCTCAACTAAGAAATTTAACAAGCCTAATAATAACAATATAACAGATACTAATAATACTAATACTAACATTAAATATTTTGTCATACCATATATAGAATCAATATCTGAGAAAGTTGCTTCAGCAATAAGAAGACCTGACGTAGTGGTAGGATATCGTTGCATTAAAAAATTGAATGACTTCATAAAAGTTCAAAAGGACAAAAATAATTGCCCCACGAATTCTAACGTTATTTACAGATTGAATTGCAACGATTGTGACGCCACATATGTCGGACAGACAAAAAGACAGTTAGGAACGAGACTTAAAGAACATAAAAATAATATTAAATTAGACTCTGCTAGACATTCGGTTATCACGGAACACATTCTAAACGAACAACATACATTTGACTGGGACAATATTAAAATTATGGATCATGAAAAGAATTACCATAAAAGACTAATATCTGAAATGATCCACATTAAAGAACAGAAAAATGGAATTAATTTAAATACAGACACCGAATTGTTAGACAGTAGTTATTTTGACATACTTAAAAAATTTGCTGAATCATAATTTAGAAAAAACATTGGTAATAAATAAATACATCACGCTCTCTATTTTGACATTTGGTATTCAGACTTCGCAACACACACTTGAAATATCGGGGAAAAGGACTTGTTAAAACGATAATGTAAGTTGAAAGATTTTTTAATTTTCTCTGACATTGATTTAATTCGCGTATTATATCCGTAGCATGCTCAAATGTCGCATAACTTGGCATCTCAGACCAATCGCCTTGCATATCTATTGGTCAACAGCGAAGAATCGTTTCAATTTTATATTTTAATATTTAACTAACTTTGTATTTTTAACATCTAACTTTATATTTTAATATTTAATTTTTATGTATTGATAAAGACTGTAGTGCAGTCGAAACGTTTACAATTTATATCGACTCTGTAACTGAATGTTAATTTAATGATTTAACTATTAATAAAATATTTTTACATCTTATTTATTTGCTCGTTTAGTTGGCCTACTATATATGATTGTTTAATTTTGTTTAATTTATACGAGCCTTTCATTAATTAATTTCTAAAATGTTTGTTTTACTTCCGTTATGTAGATGACATAATATTGGCCACTTCTATGATTAATATGACTCAGATAGTTAATAATTTTAATAATTATTATGATAGACTTAAATTCGCGGTTAGAACAAGAGGTTAACCATAGCTTGAATTTCTTAGATTTATCACTAAAAATTATTAATAACATATAATATACATTGATTGGTATCAAAAAGAAACCTCAGGAAGGACTTTATCATTTTTTTCTAACCATCCATTATGCCATAAAAATTGAAATAATATACAACCTTGTGGACAGATGTTTGTTGTTATCACACCCACAATTTTTTAATAAAAATTTGGAGTTAATCATTAATATATCACAAGCAATGGTTACCCTCTTGATCTGATTTTTAATGAAATTAATCATTGGATAGAACACCTCATATCTAAAAAAAGCATTATAAAAAGACAAGCTAACATAGAAGGAACAGAAATTATTGAAAAGAAATCAGTTAATAAAAAATTCTTTGTCATTCCATATATAAATAGGATCTCAGAAATGATTGTCGCTTCTCGGTAAAAAATACAGAGTGTATAGTAGAATACAGATGTCTCAACAAACTTGATAACATTATTAAAGCACAGAAAGATAAAACTAAACATACAATTCGAATGTTGTTATTATAAGATCAATTGCAACAATTGTAATGCATCTTATGTAGGCCAAAGGAGGAGGCAATTACAGACGAGACTAAAAGAACATAAAAATAATATCAGGTTGCACTCAACAAAATATTCAGTAATTTCTGAACACATAAGAAATTAACACCATACATTTAATTGGGATAAACGTAAAGATTCTGGACAACGAGAATCATTATTATAAAAAACTCATCTCTGAGATGCTACATATTAAAGAACAAAAAAATGGGCTAAATTTAAACAAAGATACTGAATTACTCAGCGAGTCTTATTTTGATAATTTGGATAAATTAGCGAACAATAAATAATAACAAGACAAATAGGACATTAACGGTTTAAACATAGGTATTAGATCATATATAAACACGCACATTCTTCGATTAAGTAGAGTTTGAAATGAGGTGTCTTTTTATATTGTTGGTCTTGTCTTGTGTCATCTTCAATAACTTTTTCAAAAAACGTGGTTCAAACTGTCAGGAAGGACGATGTCAAGTAAGCATTGCTAATTGTAATTGATATATATTTTAATTTTTGACATATGTGAATCGTCAATTTTTTATTAATCGCAGCGCCTACGGAACGTATTAATTTCTCGCATATTAACGATGAAAACTTTTCGAGATTTGATTAAAATCAAAGATCATATCGAGGCGAACATTTGTTGGATATGACGGATTGAAACATGCTTTAAACTGCTCATAAATTCTCGACTCTTATTGAAGAACTAACATTAATTTTCGATATTATGTGAAATTTTTATATGATTTTGTATTTTTTAATAATTACTGTAATATGATACTGAGAAAGACCGCGTGCGGTTTGAAACGTTTATTTTATAATAATTGTAATGTTCGCTTAAGTTTGAGTATAGAATGTTTGTTGTTTTTACATAATAAATAATAATCCTTAAGGTTGCCAGTAATAATTAATAAAAAACCACTCCTCAATGTTTAAAGTCGACCAGACTGGCAATAATTTATATAAATAATTATTTGAAATACAACAACGTTTCGGCTGTCATTGCAGCCCTTTTCAAGTACATCTATAAAAAAAAAGGTTCCATCAAAATAATTATAATTTAATACACTTATTCGCAACAATTAATTATACATTCAAAAACAAAAATGTGTTACATACCAAATTTAAAACAGTAAATCAACTTCTATGCAAACTACCGACAATGTTAACGCTTGTTTTGATGAACAATGCAAGACTGACAGAAGTAAGCACATATTAAATAGATGTTAACTGTTCGCAAGAATCTTAGTCACTAAGCGTTAAGAAGATAGAGACGAAACTAAATGTGTCTTTCGTAGTTTAAATCGTCATAATAAAGTCAAATAAATAAAAATAAATAAATAGGTGGATATAAAAATAAAAATAAAATTAAAAGTAAAAATAAATATAAAACGACTTAAATAACGTCAAGAACACGATCATAAATCCCACTGAAATTCTCCGTATCTTTCTGTAAATTAATACTTTTTCCTTGTTTTTTATGTAAAACATTTCTGCAATTTCTCTTTTTCTTGTCTGTTTTTCCTCATGCAGAATCACCGGAGAATCCCAACGGAACTCATGATCGTTGCAAGTCCGATGTAAACTAACGACAGAATGCAATGTCTTGTCTTTTTTTATGTTATTTCTATGTTCTTTAATGCGCGTTTCTAAATGTCTCTTTGTCTGTCCTATATAAGCCGAATCGCAATTCGCACAATCAATTTTATAAACAACATCAGTTCTTTTTAAGTTTTTGATCCCATCTTTACCTCTTTTTATCAACGTGTCCAATTTTTTTGGGACAGTATACAAAGCATCAATTCCACTTTTATTGATGCCAACGCGTAATATTCTCGCTAAGATCTTTAATGTAACGTAACACAATGCAATTTCGCGTATCAAATTTATTTCGATTGGGCGAGTTAAGATTACCGCCAAATTTAATCGCTCGAAGTCTTTTATTGATGTTTTTGTTTATAATTGTTAACGGGTAACAATTATTAATAAGGATTCTTTTGATTAAATTAATATTTTCTTCATGAAAAATAGGGTCAGCGAGTAAAATAGCCCTATCAACTAGGCTTGTAATCACGCTAATTTTATATCTCATAGGATGATTTGACAGAAAATTAATATAGCGGCCTGAAAACGTAGGCTTTCGGTACCAATTAGTCGTCAATCTACCACCGATACGTATAACGTTCGTATCCAAAAGGGCTGCAATGACAGCCGAAACGTTGTTGTATTTCAAATAATTATTTATAATAAATTATTGCCAGTCTGGTCGACTTTAAACATTGAGGAGTGGTTTTTTTTTACATAATGTTTTATGTTTAGTTTATACATGAAATAAATTTTATTTGACAGAAAAACTCTAATAATTGCTCGATAAGTTGGCCTTTTTATCTATCACTAGAGAATAAAAAATATCCAACAATAAAAAAAAGGAATAGATATATTATTCTCTGGTTTGTTTTATTTATTTATTATATTTATTTTTATTTATTTTATTTATTTATTATATTTTTATGTTTTACTCCCTGCTTTATCGCTTGTTGCTATCTCTTATAGAAATTTATCACTATATCGTTATTACACATCGTTCAATAAGTCCCGAGACTAACAACGAAAACAACATTTTTTTTCAAAAATCATTTTTATCATCAATATAATCTCCTTTTAGAGTGATACAATCTTTTCAACGCCTCTCCAACATTTCTATACCATGTTTATAGAAGGATTTATCCTTTGCTTCAAAATAGGCTTCAGTTTCGGCAATGACCTCCTCATTCGAGCCAAATTTTTTTCCCTGGAGCATTTTTTGAGATCAGCAAAGAGCCAGTAGTCGCTGGGGGCTAAATCTGGCGAATACGGAGGGTAGGGAAGCAAATCAAAGCCCAACTCGTTGAATTTTGCCATTATTTCATGGACTTGTGGCATGGTGCATTGTCTTGGTGAAAAAGGATTTTTTTCTTCTTCATGTGCGGTCGTTTTGCTGCGATCTCCTCCTTCAAACGTACCAACAAGTCAATATAATAATCACTGTTGATCGATTTATTTTTTTTCCAGGTAGTCAATGAAAATCACGCCATGTGTATCCCAAAAAACAGACGCCATGACTTTGCCAGCAGACTGCTGCGTTTTTGGACGCTTTGGGCGGCTTTCGCCAGCCGCGCGCCACTTAGATGATTGCCGATTTGACTTCGGAGTGAAATGATGTATCCATGTTTCATCCATGGTCACGTATCGACGTAGGAAATCCTTTTTATTGCGAGTAAATAGCGATAAACAGCTCTCTGAATCGTCGATTCGTTGCTGTTTTTGTTCCATTGAAAGCAATCGCGGCACCCACTTGGAAAAAAACCTTTTTCAAGCTCAATTTTTTATGAAGGATTGTAAATACGCTTCCAGATGATATCTGTGTCATTTCTGCAATCTCACGGACCTTCACTTTGCGATTTTTCATTACGATTTTTAACACTTCACTCACATTTTCCGGTACAACAGCTTCCAATGGCCTACCCGAACGTTCCGCATCGTTTGTGTCCGTACGACCACGTTTAAACTCAGCATATCAACGACAAATCGTTGATTTGGATGGAAAGGAGTCCGGATAACATTTCTCAAGCCATTGCTGGGCTTCTACGGTGTTTTTACCCATTAAAAAACAATGCTTTATCAACACGCGAAACTCGCTTTTTTCCATTTTTCAAACAAATTACAAAGTGACTTTGCTCTAACCTCAATAACTCAGCTGTTTGTGGTCCGATCGACGTGAAATTTTTACACGTTTCATGTGAAGGTTCGCACTCTAGGGAAACGTGGCCAGCTTGGTACTACTAGCACTATCTCTGGGTTAGTCTCGGGACTTATTGAACGATGTAGTAATGTCAATTTATCACTCATTTCGAGTACTTAATCACTTATTTCGAGTACTTAAATTAATGTATATCAGTATTTTAAGTACTCGAAATAAGATTAATTAGCATTACTAGTGATAAATTTCTATAAGGAATAAGCATTGTACAAGGCCCTTAAATTAAATATATTAAGAATTTTCTAATATAAAAAGTATTGATTACTAATTTTTTAAAATAATTAGGAGATTTTGCTCCCTTTTTGTCGTCAATTTATTACACATGCGCGTATTGCTTGCTGAGTCTACATTGTATTTATTTTATATATAATTTATTTAACATAGTTTATATAACATATTTATATTAATAGATTTTATATATAAATATTTATATATATTACTATATATAACATATAGCTTATGTAATCTACAATCTTGTGTATCTATCATCTATGATATGTCATCTAGTGTAAATTCATTTTCTGTGTATTCAAGTAATTTACAACTATCAGCAAAGATACAAAATTAATTTAACTTATGCTTTTAACTACATTTTTATATTCTTTGCATCTAAAACAGATAATTATTCTTTGTGAACGATAAAGGAAAATAACAATTTTGCAAATTAGTGCAGTATATTATCAATTAATTGAGAAAATACATACCATATTGACACTTTTTTTGCAATTTCCTTGAAGAGAGTCTTTGACAGAATCTTAATTATCTTTTTAAAATTTCTTTTTTTTACCGAATATATTTTAATTGTTAAAAATTAAAGATAAAGTTCATATTTTGAAGGTGATCGATATTGGTTGATTTATTTTGAAATACACTGAAAAAAATCCATGTACTTTTACATGGAAATTACTAGCTCAGGACTGAAAAAGTTACTTGCTTATCATTGTAATTTTTTTTCCATTTGTTTTAAAGTGAAAATACATATTAATGTAAAAATATATGTAAAATATAGGTAAAATTACTATTTTTATGCAAAAATCATATGTAATTTTAAATTTACCATTTTTAATACTTTATTAGAATTTTATTTTATAAATATCTATCTATTTTTTTATTAATAACATTTTATAGCATTTATACATTCCTAACATTTCCTATGTGTAATTACATGTTCAGTGAAATATTCTTAATCTTGAAAATATTTAAGAATATATTTCATATAAAATTACATACAATCTGTAATCTTCCATGTAAGTATCAATATTGCATGATTTAGCTGGGTCGGAAGAAAACCTAGCTTAATTTTACATAAATATTTTTTCAGTGTATATTTGTAATCCACTAAAGATTAAATAAAATTAGATTAATCGAGATGATCAATATCAATTAAAATAATTAAAGAAGACGTATATATGAGAGGACTGAAAAATGTTTCAGGAAAAAATAAATCACACTTTAGTCCATGATCGATTATTATGGTAAAAGCGTATTTCGAATATCTCATCAAAGCCTGTTAATCGCACACACGCACAAACTGATTTGACAAATCGATAATTGAAAGTTATTCTTGTGAAAAGAGAATGTCAGTTTTATTGAGAGATGTAAATATTTTATTTTAATTAAAAAATATTGATATTAATGTAAATGTATTTGTTCCTAAACAAGATTGATTCCTAAACGAAGATGCATTTCTATTTATATGAGCTTTATTATAAACTTATTATAAGTTTATATATCTTAAAAAATATAAATTTGCAATAAAAAGGAATATCTAGATATTAGCAAGAAAAATATACTTCGTATATAAAATTTAATATTAAATTTTATAAAAAATTTAATCGCATGATTAATATCGTATTATTACAATGAATTTGAAAGACGTTTATATTAATATTGTCCTGATTAAAAATGTATACGTATTTTTTTTCAGGAATTAGTAAGTTTATATATGCTTTAGTATGACATATATAAAATTTATCTATATATATAAGCAACCGTCTGTCTGTATATCTGTATGTCTATATGGACCGCGAACTTTTTTAGTTTTACACTCCACCCACCGCACCCACCACGCATACACGTCTTAATTGACCGATTTTCTCGAATCGGAACCAAAATTTAGCAAATTTTTTGGGGATAGCTTACTATGTGATTTTTTTCCTAAATTTTGCCAACCCACTAATTCCCTACGCACCCACCCACGGATTCACGTATTTATTGACCGATTTTCTCGCAAATGGTACTAAAATTTTGAAAATTTTTGGGAGATGGCTACTATGTGTGTGTTTAAGTACACTACGATCTATCCACCCACGCATTCATGCATTCATTGATCAATTTTCACGAAATTAGTACAAAAATTTCGCAAATTTTTCGGAGATGGCTACTATATGATTTGTTTTTAGTTTTGCCCCACACGCACTCCCGACCACGTATTTACACATTTATTGACCAATTTTCACAAAATTGGTAACCCAAAATTTCACAAAATTTATCGGGAATGGCTACTGTAGTTTTTAAATTAAAAAAAAAGAAATTTTATGTAGAGGAGGTTATGTTTTTCGGAAATTTTTTTTTTAGAATTTTTACGCCAATGTGTTTAGAATGTTCCAAAACATTGAAAAAATGATTTTATTAAGTTTTATATCTCCAATCACCCACCCACCCACGCACTTATCCTCATTTAATAAATCGATTCCCTTGAAAATGGTACAAATTTTGAAATTTTTCGGAGATGGTTATATGTGGTTTTTTTAGTTGTCACCGCCAACCCACGCATCCACCCATGCATTTATACATTTATTGACCATTTTATATCGAAATTAATAAAAAAATTTTGCAAATTTTTTGGGGATGGCGGCGATGGTAATTTTTTTAAGTTTTACATCTTACGCACTTATCCACGCATCCACCCACACACTCACAAATTTATTAACAGATTTACTTGAAATTGGTATCAAAATTTTGCTAATTTTCATGGATTGCTATTATATGTGGCTATTTACACCTCCACTCACCCACTCACGCACCCATCCACGCAAAACCAAATTATAATAGACCAATTCCTTTGAAATTGGTAGCAAAATTTTGAAAATTTTTTGAGGATGGCAACAAACTAATGTTACAAAGCTAAACATGAAATTGTGTGCAAATTAAAAATAACAAAAAGATATTAATAAGCAAAAAAATTATAAATATACAAATATAAATATTTAAGTTTATGCAAAACGCAGCGCAAAATAAAATATTCGGGAGTGAAAAAAAGAAATAACATATAGTAGTCATTCTCGAAAAATTTGCAACATTTTTGTATAAATTTTCGTGAAAATCGGTCTACAAATGTGGAAGTAGTTTGCGGTTATATAGACAGAACAACTAATTTTCAGTATTAAACCAGGTTTCATAAAGGCTTTGAGGACCGGCGCTTCGCGGCCTAGCGTAGCTAGTAGTATATAATTGACAATAAAATAATCAAAGAATAATTATTCGTATCAATAAAAAATATTAAAACGCTATAAATAATGGCAAAGAGTAAAAAAGAAAGAAACTAAAATGTGTTAAAAATTAATCAATTAAAAAATATACTAACAAATAGGCAAATTTTTTCATTTTTATATCGATATATTAAATTGAGCAAAAACATTATTTAATAAAATATTGTTTTTTTTATTTTTGTAAATTAATTAATTTTAAGAGTATGTGTATCTACGAAAAAAATTTTACACGAGTTGCAATAACGTACGAATATGCAGTGAGGTATATCGATGAAATATAAACAGAACAGATATGAAAGTATACAAGCAGATGATAGGCGAATAATTGCAATTCTAAGAATGGAATCAAGAAAATCGAAGGCAAGTTTAGTAACGAGATCATATTTCGCCCTTATAGAAATTTATCACTAATAACGCCAATTTATCACTTATTTCGAGTAAATTACTGTATATCAGTATTTTAAGTACTCGAAATAAGTGATTATTTGGCGTTACTAGTAATAAATTTCTACAAGGGCGAGCAAACAACAGATTATAATTTTATCTAATCGTTATCACTAACTCTCCGCTTCCGCTTTAATTGCTTCATTTTAGAGAAATTTATTTTATATATAATGTGAATTCTATATATAGTGTGAAAAAATAATCTATAAATATAATGTGTGAAAAATAATATATGTATAAATATCGCGATATACAGAAGATCGATATTACTGTATTCCTTGAAAAATAAATCTTTTTATCCATTATCAACTTTCATCATATAAATTAATTAAGGATAGATTAATATATATGCCAATTAATTTGTAGAAGAAAGTATGTCAGGACGAATCAAGGATCGAGTGGAATTTTATGAGTCGTAACGTGATGTATGATGCAGGAATTTAAACAATGCAGAAACGTATTGTCAAGTATATATTTTTTATAATTTCTTACATTAGAATCTTAAGACTCCGTATTGAAATATAGAATAAATTTTATATTCAAGATATAACATATTGGCCGTTTCAGTTTATGATGGTCGAAAAAAATACAGAGAAGGATAATATTAGATCGAAGGAGATTAAATGTCAATTTATCAGTGTTACGTTGACTTATCGAACTTATCTTCCAGGAAGTGAATCTATTTTAAATAATAAATGCACTGTTTTTTCCCCCATAGTGTTATAAACTTGCTGTGGCTTAAAATTTGAAGAATATAAAAATCTCTTCTTCTTAAATATTGATATCAAATATTTTCTGCAGCGAAAAGTACTCGAGTAATAGCACAATTGTGCACTCATAACATATCCGATATGCTGAAAAGACTGTTTTAGAAAAAAATATCTTAGAACTTTGAAATAAGAGCTTGGAACGAGACGTAAAAAAGTGAACTGATATACAATCCCTAAAAAATGAAAAAGAGAAAGAAAGAATATTATACATATAAACTAAAATTTTCTTTAACTTTTTTCGAACAGTCGATTCAGTCGGAATTTTTCGCAACTGCAACTCGGTTAATTTCGGAAGCCGATGAGCCCTGTTTTTGTTATAATCGAAGTTGAGCTTTATTATCCAATATTCTTTGTAGACTTGAAACTGATCTTTCGGACAATGTAAAGTTGTCGATTATGACTCGTTTTTCAGAAATATATCATAGCAAAAAAAAAAATTATTACTTATAAATATTATATTATATTTGAAATAATCTCATACTTGAGATTTAATTTTCACAAACCCTCTAACCCCCCCTACGGAATAAATAATAAAATGCGAGAGAAAAATATAGATTCTAAAGTCGCTAAATCGGGAATCGAACCGAGACCTTTCTCTCGCATTTATTTATTTATTTCAGTAGAGCGGGAGGTTAAGAGGGTTTTTGACAATTAAATCTCAAGTATGAATTATTTCAAATTTTAAGGTCTTTTAAGTTAGTACACCGAGAGATTGATACGTGCCTTGTGCACGGTTATTTCCAACGAAAACTTAATTTCGTTGAGGAAATGTTACGCAGCAACATTCGCGTATGCGTGCGTGTGTGCGTGTGTGTGTGCGTTCTTATTTGTGATTATTATTTAATATTACAGACCTTGATATACTTCTTTTGAATAATATACGTATATAACAGGGTGTCTTTAAAGTCCGACCTGAGCTCTTATCTTGAAAAAGAGCCCAGAAGTATCTCAAATCGTTTAATTGAGATACGAAAAAATGTTTCAAACAAAGTTGTAGGGTTTCGAGAGGGACATAAATCGTGCCATTGATTTGACCTTGAATGATCATTTAAAGGTCACCTTCAATTACTTAAATGGGACTACCTATTTTTCATTATTATATTCTTGGAGACTATCTCAAAGTTTTACAAAACTCTATAATAAGTATTTTTTTCATGAAGTATTTTTTGAGTTATAAAGGTTTGAAGTTAACAATTTTTTGACAAAATGTAAAATTATCTTGTAAAATATTTAGTTTTGATAATCATACCTTAATACCAGTTTACACGGAATAATGAGATCAATCAATTAGTGTAAAAAAAACATAGCTGCTTATAAAACAAGTATGTAGCTGCTTATGAATATTACATATTTTTTTTAAAACAATTATCTGTTTTTTTATACCAGTTAATTATTCCGTGCAAAAAATATCGAAAATTGAATATTTTACATTTTGTATCAAAAAATTGTTAACTGTTAACTTTAAACCTTTATAACTCAAAAAGAACTCCATGAAAACATATTTTAGTATAGGGTTTGTAAAGCTTTTGAAATAATCTACAGAATATAAAATGAAAAATAGGTAGTTCCATTTCCATTTAAGAAATTAAAGATAATTTTTACGTGACCTTCAAATAACTGTTCAAGGTCAAATTAATGACACGATCTTATGTTCCCCTCGAAACCCTATAACTTTTGTTTGAAACATTTTTTGTATCTCAAGTCGTTTTCAAGATAAAGAGCTCGGGTCGGACTTTAGAGACACTCTGTATACATATATATTATTCAATTTATTATTCAATTTATACATATATATTATTCAATTTATGATTGATTGACATTAAAAAAAAAATCGTTCTAAATAATCTTAGAAACTTAATATTACTAAAATATTTACCAAAATATTGGCTGAAACATCGAGAAATCTTGATTTATTGTGAGATATTGATTATCCATGGAGTTTCTCTAAACATATGATGATATTAAATTGTTCCCTGCATTTCCAGGAAAAACCACTATGGTTTTTACATTATTCTAAATGTATGAGACCTAAACAACTGATCGAATTTTACTTTACACTTGAGGTAAAAAATCGCACTTTTTGGACATCCTCCTTTGTCCTGTTCGTAGTTTTTTATATGTAAAAATTACCAAACTTACAGAATCTTCAAAAAAAGTAGTGAGCTTTCGAAAGTAGAGATTTCAAATTTTAAAAACCTTTTTTCAAATTTAAATTTGATTCATTTTTAACGAAGTTATAGCTGACTAAATTTTACCAATTTTTTGAGTAAATTTAAGTGATATCTATAATGGTTATGAGTGTATATTGTATAATCTCTAAAAAACTCACCTTTAAAAAAAGGTAAAAAAAGGCGACCAATTAAGGGCACGCCATTAACAAAAAATTATCCATTGCAAACCCATGTAGAATCCTATCCTATGCAAACCCATGTAGAATCCTATGAAAAATTAATCATTGCAAACCCATGTAGAATCCTAGGCAAAATTAACCATTGCAAACCCATGTAGAATCGTACCCATTGCAAACCTATGTAGAATCCTATGAAAAATTAACCATTGCAAACTCATGTAGAATCCTATGAAAAATTAACCATTGCAAACCCATGAAGAATTGTATTAAAAATTATCCATTGCAAACTTATGTAGAATCCTACATTGCAACACCATGTAAAATAGAATTGTATGAAAAATTATCGATTATAAACCCATGTACAATCGTAACAAAAGTAATGAAATAAAAAAAAAATTGCACCAAGTGAAAGTAGAAACTTGTACCAGTGGAAAATTAAAGTTGCAGACATATATAGAGTCGTATAATGAATCAGTAAAAATTTAAATTTGCAAATGTAGAATCGTACCATAAAAAAACTTATCTTTTAAAAAAAAAGATAAACAAGATGCCAAGTCCATGCGCCATGTGAAAAAGAAATAAAAAAATTTTAGTTAAAAAAACTGGGCGCGCTGCTAAGTTTCAAAATTACAATGCACCTTAAAGTAACATTAATTAATTTAAACACAAAACATATTTCAACTGTAATGAGTTTAAAAGTAACAATTTAATTTTAATATTGTTAGAATATTATGTAGCAGCGCTCCCAGTTTTTTTAACTAAAATTTTTTTATTTCTTTTTCACATGGCGCATGGACTTGGCATCTTGTTTATCTTTTTTTTTAAAAGATAAGTTTTTTATGGTACGATTCTACATTTGCAAATTTAAATTTTTACTGATTCATTATACGACTCTATATATGTCTGCAACTTTAATTTTCCACTGGTACAAGTTTCTACTTTCACTTGGCGCAATTTTTTTTTTATTTCATTACTTTTGTTACGATTGTACATGGGTTTATAATCGATAATTTTTCATACAATTCTATTGTACATGGGTTTGCAATGTAGGATTCTACATAAGTTTGCAATGGATAAGTTTTAATACAATTCTACATGGGTTTGCAATGGTTAATTTTTCATAGGATTCTACATGAGTTTGCAATGGTTAATTTTTCATAGGATTCTACATAGGTTTGCAATGGGTACGATTCTACATGGGTTTGCAATGGTTAATTTTGCCTAGGATTCTACATGGGTTTGCAATGATTAATTTTTCATAGGATTCTACATGGGTTTGCAATAGGATAGGATTCTACATGGGTTTGCAATGGATAATTTTTGTTAATGGCGTGCCCTTAACTGGTCGCCTTTTTTTACCTTTTTTTAAAGGTGCGTTTTTAGAGATTATATCATTCATTTTTGTATATTTTTATGACCGGAATAGAACAATTATTAAACATGTTTATCTAAACTTCTTTGCTTAAAATGATGTGTACAATCATATCCTAGAATCCTGATCATTTCCTCCTTGTTTGAAACGCCTAATCGAATATTCTAGACGGGTCGATTGAAAATCATAACAAATAGAGACATAGTTTATATGTATTTCAAGGAAAAAAACCATGTAATAAATCAATCTGTCACAAAAAAAAACCTATCAACTAACAACAACTAACGGTACTGTAACCGTTCCGCCGAATAGTCCGGTTACAGCGAGCATGCGCGAATTCTTACGGACGCCTCGATTAACCAATAATTACCGCGATCGCCCGCTTACGCATGCCTTCTTAGAACACGCGTTTAGTCTAATTTTACAGCGGCCAATCACGAGTGATGCGCTCAGGTCACCCCGCGCAATATTCAAAATACTCGAGATCATTGGCGCTTTACGTAAGAGTGGGTTCCGTCCTGAAAACCTATAAAGGAAAAGCCCACATTCGGTGTGCAGCTTTTTATCGCTTTTCCGCTGTGAACCGCATATCGTAACCGCTTGATAGATAAACCGCAAAATTCGTTGACGACCACCGCTTATTTTGTACTCTGATCTCGATTACGTTCTCTTCCTGTGAAATTATTAACAGTTGTTATAAGTCTTGTCTGAGTGTTCTGTATTTACGTGTGTTTAAGCATTAAATTCTTTATACAAAAGAGAGTGACTTAGCTTTAGTGCAGCGCGACCTCCTCTCACGCAGCGCGTTCGTGAACATAATTTTTGGTCCTTCGAGCCGGATCACACGCACCGGCAACCGCAAGTTCGTGAACGCGATTCTTCGTGCGGCTAGTGAGAGTGCGTGCATCAACATGGAGGTGGGCACGTTGATCGACTGCCAACGGGAGATCCACGTCCGCATCTCACGCTCAGTGGAATATTTGAGGAAGCTGGGCAACGCCAACATTACCTCCAGTGCCGTCAGTACACGCACCCGAATCCTCGACCAGCTTTGGACGAAATTTGAGGCTCAGCACGACCTCATCCGCGCTGCGCTGAAAGAAAGGTTCAGTGACAGCGATTACTTCAAATCAGGGTTACACGAAGATACCGAGAACCTGTACGTAACGCAGCGGAGCACATTGGATGACTACGCCGAGGGATTCGCATCGACGCCCATGCGTCCAGCCACCGACGTCGCATCACGATCTTCGCTGCCACGCATCAAGGTACCACAGTTCTCTGGCACCTACGCAGATTGGCCATCCTTCAGGGATCTTTTCCTTTCCATTGTCGGGAACAATGGGTCAATCTCAAAAATTGAGCGTCTTCATCACCTGCGCTCAAGTGTGACCGGAGAAGCTGAAAAATTAATCAGATCGTTACCTGTCATCGGCGATAATTACGATCGCGCTTGGGCGATCTTGAGCAAACACTACGAGAATAAAAGAGAACTCATCCGCTCCAATTTTGCCGCATTCGTCAATGTGTCCAAGATGAAGGGAGATACCGCCGACGAGCTGAGCCGCATCCACAACGTCGTCACCACCGTCGTCAACGCGCAGGAGAGCATCGGTCGCCCGATCGACAACGCACGGGATGGACCTCTTCAATTACTTGGTCACTGAACTCTTTGACTCAACCACCCGTCTCGAATGGGAATCATCCACATCGGGATCCACTGAACCACCATCACACGAGACACTTCTCGACTTCATCGGCCGCAGAATTCTGACGCTCAACGCCGCACGACCAAAGGGAGTCACCAAAGTTTCAGGAGATACAACCCGAAGCGCGAGATCCCACGTCACTAAGCACGGACCGATAACCCCACAATGTGCACTGTGTCGCGAGAAACACGCCCTCATGGCCTGCCGAGACTTCAAGGCCAAGTCCTCAGCGGAACGCAGAGCCTTCGTGGAAACGCACAAGCTCTGCTACAACTGCCTGGGGAACCACTTTATCTCACGGTGCCAATCGAAGAAGGCCTGCCTCACTTGCAACGCACGTCACCACACGATGTTGCACGGGGCATCCACCACGTCTTCATCGTCGGAGATCAACACTCCTGCCACCGCATCAGTTTCCACACTTGCCACGACACTAGCCGCTACACATCAGAACGAGGATCGAAAGGCCGTCCTCTTAGCAACTGCGCGCGTCCACATCGCTGACAGGCATGGATTTCCGCACTCAGTGCGAGCTTTGCTCGATCAGGGTTCCGAGCTATCCATTGTCTCCGAGACAGTGGCGCAACGCTTGCGACTACCTCGAGCGCACACGGGACTATCCATCTCCGGGGGTCGGAGGAGCCCGCCCAGGACCAATCCGCGGCAAGATCACGTTGAAGGTAACGTCAGACGTGACCAACGCCGAGCTCTCCGTGGTGGGCTTATATCCTGCCGCGCCTCGTGATGACACAGGGCCCCACCTCAAAGACGGATAAACGCTGGCCTCATATCCAGGGACTTCAGCTGGCCGACCCCCAACTTCCAGGACGAACGACCCGGCTGAACTGCTCCTAGGAGCGGAGGTCTGCTCCTTCATAATTGAGGAGGGCGTACGCAAGGGCGGTCCAGAAATGCCTATCGCCCAGAAAACTATCCTCCTGGGTTGGATTCCTCTCCGGTGGATCTGATGCATCGCAAACCGCGGATCACCGACGCACGCTCCGTATCACTGCTGATTACGACCTCGCTGACCTGGTGCGTCGATTCTGGGAACAGGAACAGGAGCCCACCGCTGTCACGTCTCTCACCCCCGACGAACAAGGGAGCGAGGAGCTCTTTGTGCGCAGTCACACTCGCACTGCCTCTGGGAGATACATGGTGAGGTTGCCGTTCTCCTCACCACCGACAAAACTGGAGGAGACTCGCAAGCCAGCGGAACGTCTTCTGATGGCCATGGAGAGACGCTGCATCCAGGACCCTCGCTTTGGTGATCTCTACCGGAGCTTCCTGCGCGAGTACGAGGACCTACAACACATGACGAAGTTAGCCACGGCGTCGACTGACCGGCAGGGCAAGTGTTACTTACCGCATCATGGGGTCTTCAAGGAATCCAGCACCACCACCAAGTTGAGAGTCGTGTTCAACGGATCGCAGCGAACACGAGCCGGGGAATCGCTGAACACGCACCTCCACACCGGCGCAAACCTCTTCCGCCGCTAGCCGACGTGCTGCTCCGATGGGCGTCAAACCACTGCTACGTCTTCGTCGCCGACATAGAAAAATGTACCGGCAGATTCTCGTGCATCCAGACGACTTGCAGTTTCCAGACGATCCTGTGGCGGCACTCTCCTGACGATGAAGTGCACGAATACCAACTGAGGACGGTCACCTACGGCCTCAGTTGCGCCTCCATTCCTCGCCATACGGACTCTTCAGCAACTGGCCAAGGACGAGGAAGAACATTTCCTCGCGGCTCGGTGGCCTTGCGACGGGATTGTTATGTCGACGACCGTAGTCACCGGAGCAAACCACGCTCGACGAAGCAATCGTGCTTCAGGAGGAGCTACGCAACCTCTGCAAGGCGGGGGCGGGTTCCCGTTACGAAATGGGCAGCCAACCACGAAGAGATCCTAACTGGCGTTCCTCAGGATCATCGTATGCAGCAGTCCCAGCGTGCATGGGAAGGAGAGAGTCACTCAACGCTAGGACTTCGATGGCATCCTCAATATATGAGTTCTCCTTCACACTGCTTCCACCGTCCCGTTCGTAGAGAAATATACGAAGAGACGGGTTCTCTCTGAAACCGCACGGCTCTTCGATCCATTGGGTTGGCTCGCTCCTGTCGTCATCCGCGCGAAGATCCTCATCCAAACTACGTGCTTTCAGGGGTAGATTGGGATGCTCAACTGCCGCCAGCCGACGCTCAATCGTTGGCAACAACTGCTGGGTGGCCTCACATCTTCCTCGACCGCCTGAGGATGCCTCGCTGGCTCGGCACGGGCGATGTGGACTCATCGCTGCAGCTACATGGCTTCCGCCGACGCGTCCGGTGCCGCGGGTATGCTGCCGCATCGCTGGAAAAAATGAAACGTCAGTGACACTACTAATGGCCAAGAGCAAGGTGGCACCTGTCACGCAAGTGACCTTGCGAGACTCGAGCTCTGCGCCGCCGCCTTACTCACCACACTGGACGCAGCATGTGCAACGCACGCTCAACTGGGAGATGCACCCACGCATCTGTGGACGGAACTCGAAGGTCACGCTCCAGTGGATCCAGGGACAACCCCTCGCGATGGAAGACCTTCGTTGCCAACCGGGTGTCTCACATCCAGACCCTACTGCCGAACGCACTCTGGAGACATGTGGCTGGTCGAGACAACCCTGCGGATTGTGCATCGAGGGGCATTAGTCCGTTGGAATTGGTAAATCATACGTTATGGTGGACAGGACCTACCTGGTTGCTGGAGGAAGAGGCGGCATGGCCGCTCACCGAAGTGGACACCCGAGAAGACAACCTTATCGAGAGACGAGCCGGCAGCCTGATGACGAGGAGCTTGGTCCGTCATGGACCTGAGCTCCTCCTCCGCTTTTCGTCGTTGAACCACCCTGCTACGAGTCACAGTATGGTGTCGTCGCTGGCTTCGCACTGTTTGCAGCCACCCAACTGTCACCCCTGGACAGCCACCCACCCGCGACGAATTAGACGGAGCTCTATCACACTGGCTACGAGAGGTACAAGCACTCCACTTCCCTGACGAGGTCACCGCTGTTTCTGCAGGGCCGCACTGTCGCAACACGCAGTCCGTTGGCCAAACTAGCTCCATCGCCGATACAACGTGGCGTGTTGAGAGGTAGGAGGACGCTTAAAAATCGCTCTTGTCACAGGACGAGAGACATCCGATGATTGCGGCCCAACAACTTCATGGCTGACTCGACTGTTGATCGATTGCTCATCACCGCCGGACCTTGCAACGGAGGGGGTGCAGTTGACCCTAGGCTGCTTCGGACAGCGTTTCTGGATACCCCGAGGACGTGCAGCGGTAAAACAGCGGCTTCATCGCTGTGTCACGTGCACAAGGTGGCGAGCGACGACACCACAACCACCCATGGGCAGTCTGCCACGCAGCAGGGTCACGCCAACGCGACCATTCCTCCGCACTGGACTGGACTACGCGGGACCAATCCTCATTCGGACCAGCAAAGGTCGCGGCCACCGCGCCTACAAGGGCTACATTGCACTCTTCATCTGCTTCTGGTCGAAGGCCATCCATCTAGAGCTCGTATCGGACTACTCGTCGGAAGCTTTTATCGCCGCCCTTCGTCGATTTGTCTCTCGACGAGGTCTCTGTGCCGACATCTTCAGCGACTGCGGCACGACCTTCGTCGGAGCCGACCGCACCCTACGGGAACTCTTTATTGCAGCGTCTTCGGAGGGTGAAGGAATCGCACGCGCAGCCGCCAAGGAAGGCATCCGCTGGCACTTCAATCCGCCGGCGGCTCCGCATTTCGGTGGATTATGGGAGGCTGCAGTCAAGTCAGCTAAGTACCATCTGCGGAGGGTGATAGGCGAAACCACCCTCACTTTCGAAGAACTGAGTACCCTCCTCACTCAAATCGAGGCATGCCTCAATTCTCGACCATTGCAGGCACTCTCGGACGATCCAGACGATGTTTCAGCACTAACTCCTGGACATTTCCTGATCGGGGCGCCCCTTCTCGCCATCCCTGAGCCACCGCAGGGAGGCGAACATGGAGACACGAGATCGCGATGGCAACACCTCCAGCAAATGAGAGAGCACTTCTGGGGGAGGTGGTCGAAGGAATATATCCACGGACTCAATCCACGCACTAAGTGGCTCAAGGCCGAGGCCGCACCCCACGTCGGTGATCTTTGCATCCTGCGTTCGGAGCTCACCCCCCCGACCCGATGGCCTCTCGCCCGGATCACGAGGTTGCATCCCGGGAACGACGGTATCGTCCGCGTGGTGACAATCCGCACCGCCACTTCTGAGCTTGTGCGCCCGCTCGTCAAGCTCGTCTTGCTGCCGCGCGCGGATCCCCTTCCGAGCATAAACAGCGCGGACGTGCCGGCCGTCAGCCCGTAAACATTCACCAGTCCCTCACCGCACTGCATTACACACCCGCCATTCCACGTCAAACCCGCATTTTTCTGCCTCAGCTGATCGATCCGCACAATACGATCACCACGTGTTCCCATCGACTCAGCTGTTCGAGTCACGCGATCACCACGTGCTTGCCACCGCGCCAGCGCGCGCGCGCCCCACCATCGATCACGATCGACTTGTGATTCCACGGCCGAAACTCGTCGGTATATTGTCACTGCGCGACAAGGCGGGCGGGATGTTTGAAACGCCTAATCGAATATTCTAGACGGGTCGATTGAAAATCATAACAAATAGAGACATAGTTTATATGTATTTCAAGGAAAAAAACCATGTAATAAATCAATCTGTCACAAAAAAAACCTATCAACTAACAACAACTAACGGTACTGTAACTGTTCCGCCGAATAGTCCGGTTACAGCGAGCATGCACGAATTCTTACGGACGCCTCGATTAACCAATAATTACCGCGATCGCCCGCTTACGCATGCCTTCTTAGAACACGCGTTTAGTCTAATTTTACAGCGGCCAATCACGAGTGATGCGCTCAGGTCACCCCGCGCAATATTCAAAATACTCGAGATCATTGGCGCTTTACGTAAGAGTGGGTTCCGTCCTGAAAACCTATAAAGGAAAAGCCCACATTCGGCGTGCAGCTTTTTATCGCTTTTCCGCTGTGAACCGCATATCGTAACCGCTTGATAGATAAACCGCAAAATTCGTTGACGACCACCGCTTATTTTGTACTCTGATCTCGATTACGTTCTCTTCCTGTGAAATTATTAACAGTTGTTATAAGTCTTGTCTGAGTGTTCTGTATTTACGTGTGTTTAAGCATTAAATTCTTTATACAAAAGAGAGTGACTTAGCCTTAGTGCAGCGCGACCTCCTCTCACGCAGCGCGTTCGTGAACACTCCTAAAGCACCCTATTTATATAAATTTACCCATATGTGTGTGTGTGTGTGTATATGTGTGTGTGTGTGTGTATATGTGTGTGTGTGTGTGTACTAATGTCGAGCATTTTTTATACATTTTCTATTAAATTTAGATAAAAGTTGCAGGATTTCGAAAAAGAAAAAGTTGACACAGACTTTTTCCTAAGATGTGCGAGTTTTTCAAGGGTATTTAAAGGTCACTTATATTTCAAAAATAGAATTACTTAATTTTTCCTCATATAAAATCGATTTAAACCTCTCAATTTTACTATAAAATTGTAAGGTTATAAATTTTTACATAATCTTTACATAAACTTCGAAAATTACAAATATTTTATTTTATGAAATATTCAGTTTATGAAAATTATGGTAACTATCTTTTAATTATTCCCTTTTGCCCATCTTCCCAACCCTTACAACCTTTTATAGGTGAATATTGCAACAAGGTTTATATATATAAGTATCATATAACTCAGGTATTATTAATTGATGTTTACATTTATGACATTTATTTTTATTAGACTTACTTAGAGCTCAATGCTCCACATTTTTTGCAAAAACTGTTTATGCTACAGATTTTCAATATGCTTTTAAAAAAAAATGAAAAAAAAAAAATGATTGAATTTTCCTTTTTTGAATTATTCATCTAACAAGGGACATGTCACAACTGTCCGGAACCGATTTGATTCTCCTTGAAATATGTTGTTAAATACACAAATCTAAAAGACACGTATTTTTTTATACGTGCGCAATTTGAGTTTTAAGGGGTGAAACACCCCTTTAAAGAATAACGGTATTTTTCTTTAGGATCAAATATCTGCTAAACTATAAGAGATATAAAGAAAAAACGTACAACAAATTTTAATGGCTTGAAGAGTACTTTAAAGTTATATGAACAAAAATTTTTTTTTTTTTTTTTTTTTTTTAAAAAACCCTCACCACCTAATTTTTTTTTTCAAAATTAAAAATTTTGTTTTACCTAATTTAAAAGCTTATTTTTTTCCAAATTCAACCATGTGTAATAAAGTTATGTTACGAAATATCATTTTCGAAAATTAATTATAAACGCTCCCGTATATACGCTCATCCGTGCTATGTGCGTAAGTAATTACCGTCGAACAATAAAATATATAAAAAATGTTTTTGTATAATTCTTATTTATGTTTTCTATGTATTTATAACTGCGTATTGTGTATATTTAGATTTAAAAAAAAATTTTTAAATATAATTAATAAGAATTTTTTAAATATACCCCCTGCTTTCTTATTATTTCTTTAATATTTAATTTCTTCTATAAAAATTAAAAACAATTATATTTTATAATAAAATTATTTTTTAATTGAATCTTGCGAATACCAATGTCGCAATATTTGGCATAAACAAATTTTATATCTTACGTTAAATGAATCATAAGATAAGATTATGTGTACGTGTTCCAGATAAGTTATAATTTTTACAATAAAATCTTTAATACGTTAAAATAAATAATAAAATAAGATTATGTGATGACGTATTTCTGATAAGTTAATATAAATTGTTCATGTAGCAGCATAATTCTCACAGTCGGTGTAGTCTTTTCGTTGTAATAATATCTGTGTAAACTGTTCTTTTATTGCAATAGAAAGCAAAATATAACATCTTTGAATATGATTATCAATCCGCTTAACGTTGTTAGACTTTTATTGGTGTCAATAAATTCAATATATTTAACAGAAACGCCAGTAACTGAAGCAGAAGTGGAATTAAAGGAAAACATTAAAAAAATATTACTGGATAGCGTTTTTCATTATAATGGGGTGGAAGTAACGGAAGAAATATATCTCGATTATGAAGAACCTTATAAATTACATAGTTTTGAAATAATTGAAGATGACGAAGAAGCATGGCATGAAGATAGTTTAAATTCTCATCCTCATTGTTCAAATGATGATACAAATTTTGATAGTTCTTATAAAAGACGAGCTGTTGAGTATTGGCGATTTCGGGACACTGATGAAAACAGTAATGACAGAAAAAGGAATCGTCCTCTAAGAGTAGTACAAAATAAATTTAGAAGAGTTTCATCTGAACGTCAGTTAAGGCGATGGGAAGAACAAATACAATCAGGTGGAAGTCGTACAGAAAAATTATCTTACATCTCCAAATTTACACATGATAAATTTACTGCAGCTGTCGAATCAGGATTCATGGTTCATGATATTGATTTAAAAAGATGGGCTTTACAAGCTCAAGAAGAAATAGGAAATTTAAATCCTATATTTAAAGCATCTCACAGTTGGATAGCAAGATTTAAGAAGTCTCACCGAATTGTTTCAAGAAAAGTTACGAAGTTTGTCACTAGAAGAACATTAGAAGATTCTGCTGATTTGCAAAAATCAGCTGATGATTTTCTGGAAACAGTAAAACCTCTTATTGAACAGTTTGGATCTGAAAATATTTACAATTCAGATCAAAGTGGTTTCCAATTGGAACTTCACTCTGGAAGATCATTGTCTAACCAGGGAGAAAAGAAAGTAGAACGTGTCGTGCAATCCATATCATCAACAACCCATTCATATACGATACAACCAATAATATCCTGTAATGGCAATTTGTTGTCCCCTTTATTTATTGTATTAAAAGAAGCTAATGGTAAATTTGGACCAAGAGTACAAGAAAATTTATTTAAAGCAGAAAATGTTATTGTAAAAGCATCGAAATCTGGTAAAATGACATCAGGTATTTTCCTTTTATAATTACTTTTTTTAACAACCTTATTTTATTTAACAATTTAATAAGAGTCATAAAAAAACTATTAAATTAACATTTATATTTTGTACAGATCATTTTAAAATGTGGTTAGAAGAAGCTTATTTCGCAAACATTGGTCCTAATAGCGTTCTTCTTATCGATTCATGGACTGGACATTGCCCCAATATGATTTCGGATTTAACACCTCCTGGAACACATATTACTACTATGATAATACCGAAAGGAACTACAGGGAAAATACAACCATTAGATGTTTATGGATTCAGAATTTGGAAAAATTTTGCTAAAAGATTTTCAGATGCGGTTTTACTGTTGGAAAGTAATATAAACTTACATGAACGAAATAATATAATAAAATTGCAATCTTTGATACATAATCAATTGTCATCCCCACGATATCAAAACTTATTTAAATATTCGTGGTTTAAAAGTGGTTATACGAATGAAAGACCAGACGAATTCGAAAATCCAGTACACTTTAGTTTAGACGAAACTTTAACAAAATGTGATATCGAAGGTTGCAATAATATAGCTGTAGTAAGATGTTCTTGGTGCAAGAAGTCATTATGTTTGAAACATTTTTTTGTCGAATATCATTATTGTAATGTGTATAATGAGTGAATAATATAAAATGCAAATACATTTTTAAAAAAATCTAAATATACACAATACACAGTTATAAATACATAGAAAACATAAATAAGAATTATACAAAAACATTTTTTATATATTTTATTGTTCGACGGTAATTACTTACGCACATAGCACGGATGAGCGTATATACGGGAGCGTTTATAATTAATTTTCGAAAATGATATTTCGTAACATAACTTTATTACACATGGTTGAATTTGGAAAAAAATAAGCTTTAAATTAGGTAAAACAAAATTTTTAATTTTGAAAAAAAAAATTAGGTGGTGAGGGTTTTTTAAAAAAAAAAAAAAAAAAAAAAAATTTTTGTTCATATAACTTTAAAGTACTCTTCAAGCCATTAAAATTTGTTGTACGTTTTTTCTTTATATCTCTTATAGTTTAGCAGATATTTGATCCTAAAGAAAAATACCGTTATTCTTTAAAGGGGTGTTTCACCCCTTAAAACTCAAATTGCGCACGTATAAAAAAATACGTGTCTTTTAGATTTGTGTATTTAACAACATATTTCAAGGAGAATCAAATCGGTTCCGGACAGTTGTGACATGTCCCTTGTAAGTTACTTTCTAAAATACCTTCAAATTTCTTTGATATTTCCTAAAAAGTATTATTTTTCTAAATATAAATTTAACGTATAAGACGGGCAACAAGAGCCAAATCGCGGATGACAATGCGTTATCCTAACGAAACTAAATAATTTTTCGTTAGAATTAAATACCGGTGCACAAGGCACCAAATTTTTACTTGGACACGGCCAAGATTTTAAATATGAAATAATCTCATATTTTGAGATTTAATTTCAATACCCCTTTAACCCCCCTACGGAAAATAAATAAATGAATGCAAGAGAAAAATATAGATCCGAAAATCGCTGAATCGGGAATCGAACCCGAGACCTTTCGCTTGCCGGGCGACTGCTCTTCCAGCTGAGCTATTCAGATCCTTTCGATTCTATACTTTTCTCTGTTATATATATTAATGTTGGTAAACAAACGCATTTTTTAAGCCAGCGTGTATCAAATATAAGAGTTTTAACAAGGCTCTGTAATATAAATATAAATTTAACGTATAAGACGGGCAACAAGAGCCAAATCGCGGATGACAATGCGTTATCCTAACGAAACTAAATAATTTTTCGTTAGAATTAAATACCGGTGCACAAGGCACCAAATTTTTACTTGGACACGGCCAAGATTTTAAATATGAAATAATCTCATATTTTGAGATTTAATTTCAATACCCCTTTAACCCCCCTACGGAAAATAAATAAATAAATAAACAAATAAATTTATTTTCCGTAGGGGGGTTAAAGGGGTATTGAAATTAAATCTCAAAATATGAGATTATTTCATATTTAAAATCTTGGCCGTGTCCAAGTAAAAATTTGGTGCCTTGTGCACCGGTATTTAATTCTAACGAAAAATTATTTAGTTTCGTTAGGATAACGCATTGTCATCCGCGATTTGGCTCTTGTTGCCCGTCTTATACGTTAAATTTATATTTATATTACAGAGCCTTGTTAAAACTCTTATATTTGATACACGCTGGCTTAAAAAATGCGTTTGTTTACCAACATTAATATATATAACAGAGAAAAGTATAGAATCGAAAGGATCTGAATAGCTCAGCTGGAAGAGCAGTCGCCCGGCAAGCGAAAGGTCTCGGGTTCGATTCCCGATTCAGCGATTTTCGGATCTATATTTTTCTCTTGCATTCATTTATTTATTTTCCGTAGGGGGGTTAAAGGGGTATTGAAATTAAATCTCAAAATATGAGATTATTTCATATTTAAAATCTTGGCCGTGTCCAAGTAAAAATTTGGTGCCTTGTGCACCGGTATTTAATTCTAACGAAAAATTATTTAGTTTCGTTAGGATAACGCATTGTCATCCGCGATTTGGCTCTTGTTGCCCGTCTTATACGTTAAATTTATATTTATATTACAGAGCCTTGTTAAAACTCTTATATTTGATACACGTTGGCTTAAAAAATGCGTTTGTTTACCAACATTAATATATATAACAGAGAAAAGTATAGAATCGAAAGGATCTGAATAGCTCAGCTGGAAGAGCAGTCGCCCGGCAAGCGAAAGGTCTCGGGTTCGATTCCCGATTCAGCGATTTTCGGATCTATATTTTTCTCTTGCATTCATTTATTTATTTTCCGTGTGGGGGTTAAAGGGGTATTGAAATTAAATCTCAAAATATGAGATTATTTCATATTTAAAATCTTGGCCGTGTCCAAGTAAAATTTGGTGCTTTGTGCACCGGTATTTAATTCTAACGGAAAATTATTTAGTTTCGTTAGGATAACGCATTGTCATCCGCGATTTGGCTCTTGTTGCCCGTCTTATACGTTAAATTTATATTATTATATTATGTCTTACCCCTGATGGATTGGCGAATCTTTAATAAACTGTCATTTTGTAAAGGAGAATTCCACATATGATAATCACCATCCAAAGAAAAAGAATTATGTTGATTTTGAACAACAAATAAATTCATTATTCGAAATTCTGCATAAATCTATAAAAAAAATTATTAAGTATATCGATATAATCGTTTCGAAAAATACTTGCAATAGAAACAAATACTAATATTATATTAGCGCTACTTCTATGTTAAAAAGAAACACTTTCTCATTTCGAAAAACACATACGAATAAATATAATAAAAAATCTAAAATTTTTATTAATATATTTTGCAAATATTATATATTTTTAAAATTATTATCCCATGATATTATATAGCAGAGTTCTCCTTATCAAACCAATTTTAATAAATATCGTGAGTACTAGTTTTTAATTAATTTATTTTATTTAAGATTACATAAAAATTTTTAAATATCTAATAAAGTGTTGTTAAAAAATACAAAAATTTTTAATACTTTACATTATAATTATATGTACGTAACAAAGTGAAAAAAGTATTTTTTAAAAAACAATTTAGAATTTCATATAATGGCAAATATGGCTAAGACAATTTACAAAAAATTTATGTGCATTTTGTAAAAAGAATTTGATCTTCGAAAATCTTGCAATATAAATGCTTAAGTTTGTTATTGTTTGCGTGAAAGTGGGAACAAGATAGCGTTGAATATAGAATTACCTTATCGACAGCATTTGTTGCAAGAAATGCAATAAGACCTTTATTAAACCAGAGAGTCGACAAAGAGTTAAACGGATTGTTCAGATTATAAAACCATTGCTGTGCCACTTTATGTCCTACTAATTGAATTACTTGAATTTCGTGAGCAACAAGATGTAATTTTTTATCGTAGATGATATCTGTTTCCCTGAAAGTTGTATTTGAATGTCAAGACTGAGAAGTTATTTAGAAAATAAAACTTTATTTTTCCTACAATTTTTTAATTTTATTGTTAGAGTTACGATTTATAAACTCATGGGTACAATTTAGCAAACCAATATTGTAAATTGCACCAAATGATATTTTTTCAAATTTTTAATTTATAATATGAGAAAATGATAAATTTGTGTTAATGCGTATATCATTGATAAGAACTATAGATCTAAATAAAAATAAAATTATTTTTTTTTTTTAGTTTTATGTGGCAATTTTAACATTTACCTTAAGAGGTACGATTTAGCGTGCATACGTTCCCTTTTATGTACGTACTAAATTTTTATTCTTAATGAAATTGTTTGTCTTCAAAATGTATCATATTGTCGCAAGTTTACAGAAATAAAATATATAGGTATACATGTTTTTAAACTTTATAAATTTGCATATTAATATAACTTTATTTTTAACGTAATTTGAAGCACTTACCTATAAAAAACAAATCCGAAAACCATGATGTTGTCATGGTAATTTGGAATTGCAACATGATGAGTGACGTTCCAAATCTTGTCCAAACGTATCCATTCATTTTGAAAAAACAACGTGATATTTTCAGCTATACTTTCTGCAAATTTTATGTCAAGTGCAGTTTCGATCCTGCACCATATTTTAATTTTCCGAGATCTGTTTTTATCAATGGTTAGGTCATTAGATACCAGCATTGTTACGAGATAAGGCGACATTGCAGGTGTGGTATGGAAGTGTGTCGAAAACATATTGTTCTTATTAATTTCCGTATTTCGCAATAGCATATTTGACAAAGCCGTGCATACTTTACAACCTATAGATATGCTAAAGGTCGTTTCTAATAAATATCGGGTATCCCAACAATTAATTATTTGTGGAAAATCTATTATCTGGAAATGCAGAGCAGCTATCCAACTACATTTCAAAGAAAATAAATTATTGAAATATTTTTGGCATACATAAAAATATTGGGAATTAAAAAATGTGTAAATGTAATATGTAATAATGTGTACTAAAGATAAAGATTGTTTGCCTTTATATTTAAATTACACGATCTAATAACTTTTTGGATATTTAATACATTAATAATATACTAATTACAATGTCTTATGTAATTGCATATTGTATACCTTTTAATAAACATTTATTAAAAATTTATTACTTACATTGAGTTTTTTTTCCACGTCTAAAATGCTGAAGCTTTCATCAACTTGACCAAAATATTTTATATTTAAAGTATAATTTCCTGGTAATAATTCATCTCCAAAGACAATATTAATTGTGTCTCCACTACTATTATATGTTGGTTTATATACTGTATCTTTATCATTCTCATGATATTTTCCAATATTTGTAAATAAAACTATGTTGTTAATACATAAATTTTCTGACTGTAAATATATGTGTTGCATTTTGTTAAGAATGTTTATGCTGATATTGTATTCTCCATAGAAAAAATTACTTTCAATTTGTGATGTAAGCTTGATATCGTAATGTATTGGTTTCACATATTTTGATGGTTGATAGCATCGAAATTCATTAGGATTGAGAACCGCCGCAGCGGTAAAAATTATTCCGCTACTTAATAATAGTTTTAAAATTATCATTATGTCGGAGAAAAGGAATATTTATTTTAGATCCGAAAAACACTCTGCACAAAAAATAAATAAAGAACTTAAATATAGCTTTGATGTATTTTTAAATAATTCTTGTATAACTATTCTAATTAGTGAAATATTATATGGTGATAAAGCAATGTGCAAATTTCTATTTGCACAATTTTTTAAAATAAAATTATAGATATATATGTGTGTGTCTGTGTGAGTGCGTATGCGTGCGCGCGTGTGTGTATTACAGTGTCGCACATATTGTAATTGACAGCGATAAACAAAAGTTAAATTTGCAATATAGTTTATATTTCTTTATATAATTATTCTCATTGTCAATATATTATATACATCTAAAATTTATAGAATATACTTTAGAATATAAAGACTTATTGTATATAAAGTTAGTTTGCTGAAGCAAATTACTTTTATAAACACAAGAGCCGTTATTTTACATAGATATATACCTGTGTCTACATTCAAAATAGGAAGAAGACAGTAGGGACAAGAAAGACTGAAGAGAGACGAGAGAGAGAGAGAGAGAGAGAGAGAGAGAGAGAGAGAGCTGTCCCAGAACTAGCAGTGAACCTATTAAAGCAGATACCTGTTATTATTTGGAAACAATTTTTTCTCAACGAACAATATCGGAGTACCAATAAATTTCGAGTTATAAGCGATTAAAAATAAATAGTTTTTTGCAAACTTAACCTTATGGAAATAAAATTAACAAAATCACACATTCGTCAATTAATTTTAAATAGAGTTTACTCTTATTAGAATTTAAATTTAAGATTTACAAAAATACATGATGGCAATTTTGGGAACCTGCAAATAATGATAGTCTCCATCGGCATATTTGCGAAGAAAAATTGACTCCAAATGATTAAAAAATCTACTATTTACTGGTTTACTACTCTTTCTGATACATCCTGTATATAATGAAGTTTTTTAGATATTTTAGATTAAACGCCTCAAAATAGATATGGTAACGATTGCTTCAAATCTATGATATAGATTTCTTCATTTGATTGACAATTAATGTGTTTTTTCATTTTACTCTATAATTTATAATTAATAAATAATTATTAAAAATTTCAATTAACACGATTTAACTTTTTATTATAGATTTATTGTGAGATTAGGTATTAAAGCAATAATCTTTATCAATAATTATTTTATCAAATCTTGATAATTGAAATCATATTTTTGTTATATATTCTCACCATCAATATACATGTAACATTATTGTTTTTGATTGTAAAAGCAAAAATTAAATTTGAATCATTAAATTTAATTTAAATATTTAAAGCGTTTCAGCTTTAATGGAGTATCTTATTAAATCAATATAAACTATTGTTTATTCGTTGTTAATTTAATATTAGCATGCGATTTGATCGTTTTATATTAAATATTTTAAAACGTTTTATTTATATGAAATATTATTAAATTATTTCAAATTTTAAGTTTTTGTAGTACACCGAGAATGATACGCGCCTTGTGCACGGTTTATTTCTACGAGAATTTAATTTTCGTTGGAAATGTACGCAGCAATATCCGCGTATGGCTCTTTAAGCCTTTCTTATTTGTGATTTATATTTAATATATTACAGTGCCGTGATTTAATCTTAGTTATTAAAATATTTTATATAAAAAATTTTATAATAAATTTTCTAAAAAATTTTAAAATATATAATATTCTGTCTATTTTGATTTATATGATTAATATAATTCTATTTATTTTGAAGTGTTATATTTATATTTATATCTTACTTAATAAAATTAATTTGTTCACACTTGTTATAATACATTGCCTTTTTAAGAAGATTTATCGAATACAAATTCAAAGCAATTGTTCTATTTTTAATTTTTTTTATTATATACTCTACCTTTGACAATAGAATTAATATTTGATTTTTTTTTCTTGTAACAGTTATTTTTTACTCAATGTCAGCACAACTTAAAATTTTTTTAAATATTAAAATACACACAGTTTTTTTTATAAAAAATAAATACGACGAATTGTAGAGAACTTAATCTTAATAATCTAATAATGAAAGGACAATTAAAAGTGTCTATAATATTTATTATTTGTTATGTAAATTATAGCATTTTTAAGTTTCAGAAATAATTTATTCGGTATAAAATTTTTGTGAGTCCACGATTATTTTAACATTATAATTTATTAAATATTATATATCGGCATTATTTGAAATTATATCTGGATTAAAACTTAAAGATAATTTTGAATAAAACTATTCTATTTATACTAATATGTTGGACATTCTTTAAAATTCCGTTATACTGTACGATTAAATTATTTTTTGTATTTGTAGACAAATATATGTTTTTATATTTTTAACTTATTTTGACTTACCTAATATTTTGGAACAGTATGTTAACTGCAAAATTATATGGATGAAAATGATATATATTTTAAATTACTGCAGCAAATTAATGCTTCAGCAGTATGCAATGGTCGAAGAATATAATTATTCACACACACTTTATTAGAATTATTATATTGTATCTACCACGATATGGCTTGAAAGACGACGAAAGACTGACTGATTTTCTGTACATGTCATTATGATAAACATGATGTGTCAACAAAACTTCTGAAGTCGTTGTATATATATATATATATATATATATATATATATATATATATATACTTATATATATATATATATATATACTTATATATATATATTATATATATATATATATATACACTTATATATATATATTATATATATATAATATTTCATTTATTTATAAAATACATTTTTAATTCATATTCAACCTGAATGATATTTTCTATATGTTTAATTCACTAGGGAATTCACTAGCGAGTTGGAGCGAATTAGAACATAGAGTAAGTGAATCAAAGAAAGAAAGAGATAAGAGAAAAATGAATAAGGAGGAAAAGAATGGTAGTGAAGAGAATAGTAAAGATAGGAGGATAGAAACTACTAGAGATAGGATGGTTGAGGAAGGGGGAAAGAAGGGAGATGAGGAGGAAGTAAAAAAGAAGGCAGGGAGGCCGAGAAGAGTAGATGAGTTAGCGAAAGAGAAGAGGAGCAGTATGGGATGTATAGAGGATTTCTTGAAAAGGAAAAGGGAAGAAGGGGGAGAGGAGGATAAGGATGAAGAGGAAAGAAGTCTGAGAAGGAGCAAAAAAACAGAAAGGCTGAACAGAGAAGTAGGGGGGATAGAAAAGGAGGAGTTAAAGAGGATGATGGAGGAGATAGGAAAGAAGATTACTGAGAAGTTGGATGAGGAAATAAGAAAATTGAAGATTGAAATATGGAAAAAGGAGGGGGAATGGAGAGAAGAAAGAAAAGAAATGGGAAAAAAGATAGAAAGACTGGAGGAAAGGGTGATAGAGTTGGAGGCAAGAATAGAGAAGAGAAGTAAAAAGGAAGAAAGAGAAAGAGAGGGGGGAGAAGGAAAGAGTAAGGGGTTAGGTGAGTCAATAATGGGGAAAATGAGAGACATAGGAAAGAAGTTAGAGTGGAAAGAGAGAGAAGAAAGAAGGAATAACATCGTGATAAGAAGAATAGAAGAAGGGAAGGAAGATGTAAAAGAAAGAGTGGAGAAAATAATGAAAGAAATAGGAGCGAAAACGGAAATAGAATGGATAAGAAGGTTGAAAGGAAAGGAGGGAAAGGAAGGAGAAATGGTGGTTGTAAGACTAGGAAGCAGAGAATAAAAGAGACAGGTAATGGAAAAAAAGAGTCTGTTAAGAGGAAAGAGGGTGAGGAGAGAGGACGACCTAACATGGGAGGAAAGAAAGATGAAATGGAGAATAATGGAAATTGCGGAGGAAGAAAAGAGGAAAGGGAACAAGGTGTGGACAAGCTACGGTAGGATAAAAATCAATGATGTTTGGTGGAAATGGGAAGAGGAAGAAAGAGTGCTCAAGAACTGGAAAGGAGAAATTAGAGAAGGAATGGAGAAAATGGAGGTAGAAGAGGGGGGCATGAAGACAAGAATGGAGGAAAAAAAGGGATAGAAGAGGGGAGAAGAGAAGAAGGAAGGAAAGGAGAAGGGAAGAAGAGTAGTAAGAAGAGAAAGGAGGAGGGAGAAAGGGAGACGGAGATGGAAAGAAGAAAGGAGCAAGAGAGAAAGGAAAAAGGAGAAGTAAGAGAGGAATGGAAGATAGGTTTTTGGAATGTGGCAGGGTTGAAAAACAAGGAAGAAAAATTCTGGAAGGAAATAGAGGATTGGGAGGTTTTTTTTTTTAATTTTATTTATAGTGAAATGTAATAATTTTAGTTAATAAAAAAAATTTATTTTTGAAAATTTATTTTTAATTAAGTTTAAAAAGAAATTAGGATTAGATACCCTATTATTTAAATAAAAATAAAATTAATTAAATATTAAATGTAAAGCATTAAAAATAAAAAATTTGGCGATAATTTATTATATTAGAGGAACTTGTTGATTAATTTGATAATCCACAAATGGACTAACTTAATATAAATATTTTATATATTGTTGTTGAAAATTAAATTAAGAGATTTTAATTATAAATTTATATTATAAATTAAATTCAAATCAAAATGTAGAATTATTAAGATGAGTTATATTGAAAAATATTTTTTTTTGTAAATAATATTTAAATTTATTATTTAAAAAGGATTTAAATGTAAATTTATAAAAATTTATAAGTTGAATTATATTTAAATTATGTACAAATTGCCCGTCATTCTTATTAATTATAATTTGTAAAAAAGTCGTAACAAAGTAAATATATTGAAAAATGTATTTAAAATAAAAAGAAATTTAGTTTATTTAAAAATATTTCATTTACATTGAAGAGATTAATGATTTAATATGATTTATTAAAATTAAAAAAAATTAAATTTAAATATTTATGAAAAATTTAATATGATTTGTGTGTGTGATTATTTTAATTAAATAAAATTATAATAAAAAATTAAATAGAGTTAGTTTTTGAATTGTTGAAGTATTAAAAAAAAATTAAATAAATTATAAATATAAGTAATGTAAATAAAAATTTAAAATAAATTAATTAATTAAATAAAAGTAAATTTTATTAATTGTACCTTTTGTATCAGGGATTATTAAATTTTGTTGTTTATTGAATAATTTAAATTTCTCGGAATAAAATGAGTTAAATGAAATATTAAAGTTAATGTATAAAAATTATTTTAAATATTCATTTAAAAAAGATATTTTAATCCACTTTTATGATATCTAGTTTTTTTTATATAAATTTAATTTATATATAAATAATTTAAATTAATTAAATAAATAATAAAATTTAATTAGTAAATTTATGTAAAAAATTTATGGGATTAACTATAAATTGTAATTAAAATATTTTATGAATATAAATGATTTAAATAGAAAAATATTTTATATTTTAAAAATTTTTTATAAAAATTTCATAATTTATTATGGAATGGATTATTCAAATTTATATATAATAATAATTTGAAAATTTGATTTAATTAAATAAAAAAATATTTTAAATAAATTAAGTATTTTAATAAATAATGATAGTATAAGTATATTTATATTTATTATATAGAAATTTTTAAATTTAAAATATATATGTATATATAATTAAAGAATTAGGCAAATTTATTTTATTAAATTAAAATTTTAATTCACTTGTTTAACAAAAACATGGTTTTTTGATAATAATTTAAAATTATTTCTGCTCAGTGATTTTTAAATAGCCGCAGTATATTGACTGTGCAAAGATAGCATAATCAATTGTTTTTTAAATGAAAACTGGAATGAAAGAATTGATGAAATTAAAGCTGTTTCAATTTGTAGATTTAAAATTTAAATTTTAAGTTAAAATTCTTAAAAGAAATTATGGAACGAGAAGACCCTATTGAATTTAATATAATTTTTAAATATATTTAAGGAAATAAATTTTATTTTAATTATTATATTTTATTGGGAGGATAATTAAATAAAATGAACTTTAATTTAAAGATAATTTTAACATTAATTAATGAAATTTTTATAAAGGATTGATTATTAAATTAAGAAAAATTTTTTTTTTTATAATAATTATTATAAAAATTAATTACCTTAGGGATAACAGCGTAATATTTTTAGAAAGATCATATTAATAAAAATGATTGCGACCTCGATGTTGAATTAAAATAAAAATTAAATAAAGAAGTTTAATATTTTAGTCTGTTCGACTAATAAAATTTTGATTTGAGTTCAGATCGGTGTAAGCCAGATCGGTTTCTATCTATAATAAAATTAAGAAAATTTTGTACAAAAGGACTTTTTTTTAAATTATATTTTTTTAATGAATAAATTTAATTGATTAAATATATGTAAATAAATAAAATTACTTTGGCAGAATTTAAGTGTATTAAATTTAGAATTTAAATGATGTATAATAGAAAAAAGTTATACAAGTAATAATTTGTCAAAATTTAAGATTATATTTTTATAGTGCGTTAAATATATTAAGATTGTTAATTTTGTTGTTAATTATATTAGTTGGGGTAGCTTTTTTAACTTTATTGGAACGAAAAATTTTAAGATATGTACAAATTCGTAAAGAACCTAATAAGGTGGGATTTATCAGGAGACGCGGTAGTGTCTCCGGCCATGTTCAAACTCTAAAAGACCTTAAAAGACACTACAAGTCTCCTTATCCTGCACCATCAAAGTCCATTTTTTGGGGGTGTAGAACTACTAAAATATAAAAAATTTTGAATTGCACGTAATATAACCTGAAAGGCGGCATCGCCACGAGTAATTTGAGCCAAGAAGGAATAAAATCGGTCAAGCCGTTCCGGAGATACAAGCGGTCAAAAAGTGACGTTTTTCATGAAAAATTAAGAAACGTCGTCTTCTTCTTCTTCTTCTTCTCTGTCCGCGTCCGCTGACGTCATCAGGATTATATATATATATAAATCTCTTCTCACCTTTCACTCACACCTCCCTCAACTTCCACCCACCCCTTTCCCTCCCACATCCCGCCCCACCCCTACCCCAACCCCACCCCCACTCCCACCCCCACCCCTCTTTCGCCTTTTTCACCCTCTTTCATTCCCTCTCACCCTTTCGTCCTCTTTCACCCTCTTTCACCCTCTTTCATCCTCTTTCGTCCTCTTTCACCATCTTTCGCCTCTCTCACCCTCTTTCGTCCTCTCTCACCCTCTTTCATTCCCTCTCACCCTCTTTCATTCCCTCTCACCCCCTTTCGTCCTCTTTCACTCTCTTTCGTCCTCTTTCACCCTCTTTCGTCCTCTTTCACCCTCTCTCGTTCTCTTTCACCCTCTTTCGTCCTACCTCACCCTCTTTCGTCCTCTTTCACCCTCTTTCGCCCTCTTTCGTCCTCTTTCACCCTCTTTCACCCTTTTTTGTCTTTTTTCACCATCTTTCGCCTCTTTCACCCTCTTTCGTCCTCTTTCACCCTCTTTCATTCCCTCTCACCCTCTTTCGTTTTCTTTCACCCTCTTTCGTCCTCTTTTACTCTCTTTCATTCTCTCTCACCCTCTTTCGTCCTCTCCTCACCCTCTTTCATTCTCTCTCACCCTCTTTCACCCTCTTTCATTCCCTCTCACCCTCTTTCGTCCTCTTTCACCCTCTTTCGTCCTCTTTCACTCTCTTTCGTCCTCTCTCACCCTCTTTCATTCTTTCTCACCCTCTTTTACCCTCTTTCGTCCTCTTTCACCTTTTTTCACTCTCTTTCGTCCTCTCTCACCCTCTTTCATTCTTTCTCACCCTCTTTTGCCCTCTCTCATCCTCTTTCGACCTCTTTCACACTCTTTTGTCCTCTCTCACCCTCTTTCGTCCTCTTTCACCCTCTTTCGTCCTCTCTCACCCTCTCTCACCTCTTTCACCCTCGTACGTCCTTTCTCACCCTCTTTCGTTCTCTTTCACCCTCTTTCGCCTATCTCGTCTTCTCTTACCCTCATTCGTCCTCTCTCACCCTATCTTCAAAAAATCATAAAAATGAAAAGGTCAAGCCATGTTCAAAAGAAGGTCCTCAAAAATTTAAACCTAGTCTGTACAATGAAAAATAATTACTCGTAATTCCAGAGTTCCAATTTGTTAATATCGAATAATGTATTTGTTTCAAGTAATGGCAGTAGAGTCAAATACATACCTACGTATATGCAGTTTTTGCTGTTAATTGTACTTGAACGAAAAAAATAATTAAATGATTTAAATATAGCACATTTTAAATCAAGAAACTTATATAATCGAACTCTGTTTAGGAAAAGGTAGAACATTTCATTTGCCTCTGCCTTTACAAGAAACATTGGATAAGGTATGTCCTCCGGAAGATCCTATAAATTTGAATCACGAGTTGCACATTCTCGTTCGAGGTATACCCAAGAAATCTAAAGTGGTTTGGGAAAATTTAGTAGATATTAATAAAATGTATAAGGCTTTACAATGGTTGAAAGAAAATAATCCTCATTACTCAAAAATTCGTCTTCCAGCGTCATCTGATAATCTATTAAAGGATAAGTTGCAGGAAACAGAATATAGGATTGTCGATGAGGAAAGCGACAATGACGAAATAAATGAGGTGGTTGAGGAATTACCAGCATTGAATTTGTACAATGTACAGCAAAACAAAAATAATGATGATCAAACCGTTTTAAAACGTACGGCTTTTCTCACACAAATCACTGAACATTCGGATATTAACGATCAGTATACAATATACCCAATACACGCGAAAAGAATCGATAACGAATCTGCATTGAAGCTTTATCAAATGGTGAAAATTGAAGATTTTCCAATGGATAATCGTTATAAATATCTGGATGTCATGTGTTTCCCTGATTTATATCCTGATGGTGTCAATGGACAACGAGAAGATAGAAACTTTGCATTGCCGGAATATTTATTTATTAGAACACGATTGATGTCGAAACATAGTAGATTCAGGTTGAATCTGCAGTATCTGTTCTTCCTTCTCAATGATGCTAACTACCGACAGTTGAAAAGTGGTATCTATTATACGATGATGGTTACTAACCCACGAGAGAGATACACTGCTGGTAGATACTTGAACGAATTGAAAGGTTACGAATTAGAATCGAATTTAATGAGTATTTTCGCAAAATTGAGAAATACGGATCAATTTTGGCGACAACCGTCCAATAATGTAAAATGCATGACTTTGCATTACGGTCCAGCGACGTGGTTTTTGACTTTGAGTCCTAGTGAATGGAAATGGTCCGATTTGGGTGAATATTTACGAGATATGAATCCCGATAAAGAGAAGTTAGGCATCAACGAACTAATCGCATACGATCCTGTAAGTACTTCTAGATTCATGTGCATAAAATTCAAAGCCATGATTGATTTTATTTGTTCGTCCGATAATCCTATAGGAAAGGTTATTCATTACTTCTGGCGACTGGAATATCAACGTAGAAGTATCCAGCACATGCATTGTATAATTTGGATAAAAGATGCTCCAGTATTAGGAAAATCGCCGGATGAAGAAGTTGCTACGTTTATTCAAAAGTACGTAACGTGTGAAATTCCAGATGAAAATGTTTCGCCAACGTTGTACGATACGGTAATAAGTGATCAGAATCATAAACATAACTCGTATTGCATGCGTACGAAAAAAACGGAAACTAATATATACAGAAAGTGTCGGTTCGATTTTCCTCGGCCAGTTACTGGGAATTTCGTTTTAAGAGACGTTATCACTTCGATAGTCGGTAGAAAAAATTTACGCAGTAAGAGCAGATTGTACGATCTTCCTCGCAAGGAGTCGGAAAGGTTTATAAATGATTATAATCCGTTTATCAAATTAGCCTGGAAGGGAAATATGGACATACAATTTATTAGAGAAAAATCAGAGTTTTTAAACTCATATTTAACAAAATACACGACAAAGTCGGAAAAATGCAATACAGACTTTGAAGTGATAGATTCGAATAAGTCCTTGGCATCGAAACTGTGGAATTTTGCAATGCGTTCATTAAATAACAGAGAATGCGGTGCTTTAGAAGCTGCGGATACACTATTAGGGAATCCCTTGTACGGTACGGATAATGATACCATGGTCAAATGGATCGATGTTAATGAGGTGAGAAATAGAAAAGTTAAAACATTTAATGAAATTTAAGCTCTGGATGAAAATTCTACTAATATTTACTGTTCGTCACTCATCGATGATTACTATCCAAATAGACCTCAGGAATTAGAATCATTGAATTTGTACGATTTTGCCAGATTCTGAGAAATTACGAAACAGATGTCAAATAATGACGAAGTCAAGTGTTACAAACTGGCATCGGGTTTATTTTTAAAAAAACGAAAAAAGGGTTATTTAATTAACCATTATCGATTTAATATAAAAACTGAGCCCGAAAAATACTTTTACTCGCTGCTTCTTCTGTTCAAACCATGGAGAGATTTGAGTAAACTCAAAGGTACATTCGAGACTTACACGGATGCCTTTAAGAATTCAGAGTCTGTTTTAACGAAAGTAATGAAATATCACGAAAGGCTCGAAGAAATACAGAAAGCTTTTGAGAACGTTGCTGAATTAATCGAGAAGCGCGAAAATGATCTGAAAACAGCAGACAGAGACAAATCCGATGACGATGAACTGGATTGTAATCCGATAGAAGCTGACGACGCGATGAAAGATCTGGAAGATTTTGGTAAGATTGACGACCCGATTGATTTATCGCAAATGATGTCGCAATTGAACAAAGACCAGAAAAGAGTCTTTGATGGAGTATGCCAAGTTTTACAAGATAAGAATCAGATTCTGCGACTGTACGTAAGTGGCGAGGGTGGTACAGGGAAAAGTTTTCTAATTGAAACGATTAAACATTGGATCAGAATAAATTTGGAAAAAACGACTGCCATATCTGCTCCCACGGGTATCGCAGCATTCAATATCGATGGCTTGACAATCCATAGAATGTTTCAACTTCCCCTTTTAGTCATGAATCTACACCAAAATATACGCAATTGTCAGACATGGTCTTGAAAACTTTGAGAGACAAATTAAAGAATGTCGAATTATTTATAATCGAAGGAATTACATGTAACAATGCAATGATGGATTTAGGAACGACTGTATTCAGTGATGGTCAAGCCTATGTAGGTTTGTCACGAGTAAGTAAATTGGAAGGCCTACATTTGATAAATTTCAATCCAGCATCAGTTAAAGCAAACTCGAGAGCCATTGTAGAATATAATCGACTGAGATCTATATTCAAATCGAACTGCCACAAATCAATCCGTCCGAGAAAAGGTTGTGAACATGTACGATCGTCGATGGGCTATCCCTAATATCATTGATGATGTGCAGAATTATGATTGTGAGGACCAGAAAGTATAGTTACGTGGAAAATATATGGCCTTTGCAATAACGATGCTGTTTCTTGGTTACGCTAATGTAATATTACAATTGGCGTTTCATTGCGTACGTATTAGGCAAACAAATACTGAAAAAATAAAGCATCGAATGCATTGACTGATGCTATCTGCGCGTATGGTGAACGTAATATTGCAAACATTCAAGCGGTTAGAAGATCTGTCGGAAAACGCTTCGAAGAAAAACGAAAAACAACAAAATTTTTTGGAAATTTTTTTGGGCCCCTAATGTCGACGTTTTTCCAAAAATTTAAGGGGTTTTTTTAAAAAATCGTTTTAAACACGTAACATGTTGCCCCGAAAAAAAAGAAATTTTAAAGTAAACTAAGCTGGAAAGCAGTATTTTTTTAAAAAGGGAATATAAAAATTGACTTTTAAAAAGGAAAAAAAAAGGGTTTGTCACTTTTTCAAAGGGGGTTAAAATTTTTAAAAAATTTTTAAAATGGGAAAGAAAACGGCCAGGGGAAAGAATGTAAGGGGGCCCCCCTTTTGGGAAAAAAAAGAAAACCTTTTAAAAGAATAAAAAATTTTTGTCGTAGTTTTTCCCGCTCAAGGGTTTACTTTGAAAAAGGTTTTTTTTTTTAAAAAAAAATTTCAAAAAATTGGAATTAAGCCGTGCCGACGAGTAATATACTTTTTAATTTTAAAAAAAATAAAAACTAATAAGCGCTATATTAAAAAAAGGGGAAGAAAAAAATCGTGGTCCCACACTTGTATTTTTTAGGGGGGGGCACAAAATCGGAATGGTATACTCTAAAAATTTTGGAAGTGTTAAAAAAAAAAGGCCCAAAGGGGGGACAAAAGGGGGTTTCATATTGTTTTAGAAAAAATTAAAAAAGGCGCGTTTTTTAGGCTGCCGGGTTTTAAAATACTTAAAACATCAAATGTTCTAGCGCTTTTTTAAAAATTTTTCCCTAAAAAGGGCCAAAAAAAAAATCGGCGGTATGGCGCTTTTTTAAAAATGCTGTAAGCGCTGAATTTTTAAAGAGTGAAATAAGTTTCTAATTTGGGCCCCGCTTCATACATTTTTCCCAAAAATCCCGCAAAAAAAATTATCAGACAGAAATTTTTATGCCCCGTTAAAACGGAGAGGAAGGGGAAAAAAAAATTTTTTGGTTTTTGTTCCCACAGAATGGGGATGGAAAAGGGGGTTATTCTTTTTTTTTAATATTTTTTAAAAGAATTAAATTCATTCTGGTTTTAATTTTAAAAAAAAGTGCAAGTTTTTGTTTAAAAAATTTTACAATTAAAAAATTTACATTTTTTGATTAAATTAAAAAATATATTGGGGACCAAAATTTTAATTTATATATTTTATATATGTACAATATTACCATATATTTCAATTTTTGAAAAAGTATTTTTATAAAATTTGTTACTTTTTCAAAGTTATGTGATAAGGGGAACGAAAATACAATTTTAATTTTTTTAAACTTGGGGAATTTCCCCAAAAAACTGCCCCTTTATATTGTACTTTAAAAAAAAAGTGGGGACCCCAAAAAAAAAAATTAAAAAAATGAAAAGGGGAGGCCAGTTCAAAAAAAAGGGACTCAAAAAATTTTTAAAGATCAATAATAAATTATCAAGAAAAATTTTAATATTTTGGGGTTTCAAGGTTTTCCCGTTTAAAAAGAAAATAAAGGTACGTAAAAAAGATATTATCAAATTTAGTAATAAAAAATTACCAGGGGAAAAGGGGAAAGGGGATTTTTTTTTCAAGGAAAAAATTCCCTTTGGTTCCCTACATATAAGTAAAACTGTTTTAAAAATTTTTAAATTCTGGGGAAAAAAGTGCAAATTGTTATTTTTAGTGAAAAAAAATTTTAAAAAGGGGCGTTTTTTTGAGTTTTGGGATTTAAAAATTTATATGCCCGTACAAAAAAAATTTTAATTTTCTGTAATTCCCGGAAACCCAATTTTTAAAAGATAAAAAAAAACATGGGGGCCCCGCTCTAAAAAAAACTTTTTATTTTTTCGAGGGCCTTTTTGAAAAATGAAAGTTTTCCCCCCGAAAATTACTACAACATTTGAGTATAACTTTATTGTAGTTGCGTATAACTTTATTGTAAGTTGACTGAGAACTGTACATTTATAAATTTTACTTAATATACACCGTTTACTACCGTTTTACTTACCGTTTTACTAAAGAAGCAGATTGGAGGTTTTTAATTTATACAATTTTCACAACTCTTATTTCAATTATTTATTCTACCCATCGAAAGTTTTTGAGAGCAGGCCGCCATGTTATTTTTCTGAGTCATTAACAAATTGGTACTCTGGAATTACGAGCAATTATTTTTCATTGTACGGGCTAGTATGAATTTCAAATCAAATCTCTATAAACGACTATTATATTTTGTGCACTAAGAATAAACATATCGCACTTATTTTCTAGAATCAAATTGTAATCAGTTTTACTTATATGTATGTATATTCAATGTGAACTTGCACCTTGAATAAAATATCACAGTTACTTTTTCATGGTAATATATATTACTAATTTAGATAAATAACCCCTTACGTATCACTTTCGTTTACTTTAAAGGCACCTTGAAAACATAAGGGTTTCTTTTCCCCCCAAAAATTTATTATTAGATCGTTTAAAATTTTTTAATCCCCCTTTTTTAACAGGCCTGAAACCTTTTTTTTTATGATTTTTTTGGGGTAGGATTATTTAACCCTTTTAAATGATGCTATTTAAAATTTTTTTTAAAAAAAGAATTATTTTTATGTATATAAATCTAATTATAATTTTTTTTTTATTTATGTCCTAAATTAGATTTATTTTTAATAATTAATATGATTGTATTTCCTTACATTACTAATATTTATTTTTTAACTTATTCTATTTTTTTAATAATTGTTTTTTTTTAAAATAATAAGGGTAGTTTTTAATTTTTATGGGATGAATTTTTCTAATTCGATTTTTTCAATAATTTGGGGCCAATACGATCAGTTTTCAAATTTATCATAGAAGTAAAATTTATTTTAATTTTTTTTAGAATTGTTATTATTTTAGTAATAAAATTTGTTATTATATTAGTAAAAAGAGAAAATATTTTTTTTTTTGATTTTATTAATTAAACAATTTTTTTTTTATGATATATAGTAGTTTTATATCCTTTGTTTATTATATTTTTATTAGGATTTTTGTGAAAATTTAAATCGAACCACACACATCGAACACGTGGGAATTTGCCTTTTCGCCCCACCCGACCGGACCGCCCCACTCCAAGTTAGTTGGAGGGGGCTGACCGACGGGTATATAAAGCGGCGCAGCCGAGACTTCGACACCAGTCCCGTCCTGGTCTCTTGAGCGTACTCAAGGACCACTCCTCACCTCCGAACATCACCCCGGCCGACGAGCGTTCTCGTCGGGTAGGCCGAGCGTCCTCGGTCACCGGATCCTCTCCGAACAGCACCCCGGTCGACGAGCGTTCTCGTCGGGCAGGCCGAGCATTCTCGGTCTCCGGATCCTCGCCGAACATCACCCCGGCCGACGAGCGTCTCGTCGGGCAGGCCGAGCGTCCTCGGTCACCGGATCCTCTCCGAACAGCACCCCGGTCGACGAGCGTTCTCGTCGGGCAGGCCGAGCGTCCTCGGTCACCGGATCCTCTCCGAACAACACCCCGGTCGACGAGCGTTCTCGTCGGGCAGGCCGAGCATTCTCGGTCTCCGGATCCTCTCCGAACATCACCCCGGTCGACGAGCGTTCTCGTCGGGTAGGCCGAGCGTCCTCGGTCACCGGATCCTCTCCGAACAGCACCCCGGTCGACGAGCGTTCTCGTCGGGCAGGCCGAGCATTCTCGGTCTCCGGATCCTCTCCGAACATCGCCCCGGTCGACGAGCGTTCTCGTCGGGCAGGCCGAGCGTCCTCGGGCACCGGATCCACTCCAAACATCACCCCGGCCGACGAGCGTTCTCGTCGGAAAGGCCGAGTTTCCTCGGTCACCGGATCCTCCGAGAGCCACCGACATCTTGCGGAGCTCGCCCTTCTCAGGGCGCCAGGCGGTTTACGGAGCTCGCCCTTTTTAGGGCGCTCGTATCCACGCCGCGTTGGGTAAATTTCGTCCGCCACGCTACTATCTTAGTTATAAGTCGTGTCCGCGTCCGTATGATTTGGTCGCGTTTCGTCCGTCGCGTTATTATTTGTAAACCTTTAGTTATAAGTCGTGCCCGCGTCCGTATGATTTGGTCGCGTTTCGTCCGTCGCGTTATCATTTGTAAACCTTAGTTATAAGACGTGTCCGCGTCCGTATGATTTGGTCGCGTTTCGTCCGTCGCGTTATCATTTGTAAACCTTAGTTCCAAGGCGTGTCCATGTTCGTATGACTTGGTCACGCTTCGTCCGTTGCATTCCTTGTATTCCTTAGTTATAAATCGTGTCCGCGTCCGTATAAGTTGGTCGCGGTCCGCACTTCCTGCGATTCTCCTCTGTACGCGTAGACTAGATAATAAGCCAACTCTTGCAGGGCGGCTTCAATAAACTCTGTTTTTACCAGAACGATTGGCGTGGTTATTGCGAACCTGAGTCTCCCCCCTCTTCCCGAATCCTGGCACCGACGAGCCGATCCGTGGCGTCGGGAAAGGAGCCCCGTTACAAATTCTAAGAGAAAATTCTCTTAGATTGTGATTATGATTGTCGTGTCCTTGCCGTGTAAACTATTGCCGTCCGCATCGAGTAACGTGTGCTGTGCGCGCCGCGCGTTTTTACAAGTAATTTTTAATAATTAATCAAAACACTGAGAGAATTTTCTCTTAGAATTTACCCTAAAAGTTATAGTAATTGTAAGAGAATATAATATGGAAAGAATTTTATTAGAATTTCTCTGATTAATAATTATCACATTCAAAATAATAATATTTATCACAATAAAATATAAAATATATTTCATTAATTTTACTTTACGGTTTAGTAAAATTAATAAAACATGTTTCATATTTTATTGTGATAGATATTATTATTTTGAATGTGATAAATATTAATTAGAGGAATTCTAATAAAATTTTTTCCATACAATATTATCCTACGATTACCACAATTTTCAAGGCAAATTCTAAGAGAAAATTCTCTCAGATTGTGATTATGTATTGTAATTTGTAATCAGTTATTTATTACAATAATTTTTAATCAAGTGCGTGAGTCAAAGTGTCAATAGAATTTATTACAAAAAAATGATTTCATTATGCAGTGTGTCACAGTGTGTCAATATCGGATTGTATCCAGTCAGGCAACAATTATTCGTCAAAGGACATCAAACATCTCTACAAGGTAAGAATCAGTGAGAGAGAGAGAGAGAGAGAGAGTGTGTGTGTGTGTGTGTGTGTGTGTGTATACGCGTACACACACACGCACACACACACACACACACAAAACGCCGCGTGTAACAAACAGCTGATCGCTTCGAGCGCCCACGTAATCGCCCGCGTCGGATAATGTGGTGCGCCGCTCCTGATTACCGCCCGTACTCGTGCTGTAATTCGCTAACTATTTCTTTTTATATTTCAAAAACTAAGCTTCGGATAAAATTTTGGCAAAGGAAAAATCGTCTTAGAATTGAGTCAGGATTACGACATTTTAAGGACAAACGGTTGTTTTGAATCACCCTGTATATATATATATATATATATATATATATATATATATATAATAAAATATTTTTTGCAGCAATACCGCTACCGTCACTGGGACTACCCGTGCCGGTTGAGCACGTGCCGGGTAAGCACGTGCCAGAAGGAGAGATTGCTGTGCTGCACGACCTACCGATGCCGGTGCACGGCCTACCGGTGCCGGTGCATAGTCTACCGACGCACGGCCTACCAGTGCACGGCCTACCGATGTACGGCTTACCGCCCAGGCCTGGATGCATTGTTGTAATGCTTAACGCACGACAAGCAGTAAGTAATTTTTTAAAATATTATTTCATATATCAATCAAAATTAATATTGGACGCTAGTGGTGAAAATAAACTTGGCAAACTTGATTTCGACATAACTAGCAATTTTATTTAATTTTTTCACGACGTTTCGACCATTTGGTTGTGGTCCTTATCAAGTGAAAATTCTATAACATAATATTACACAATCGTTTTTACCAATGTTGAAACATACAAGAAACTATCTAAATGTTAAGTTAATAATATAAATATAAATATTATAAACATACCCATTAATTAAACTGAGATTAACGCAACATCACACCGGTCTTATTTAAAATTAATAGTTAAAGTGTTCCTCTTTTATTTTTTAACTATTAATTTTAAATAAGACCGGTGTGATGTTGCGTTAATCTCAGTTTTAATAACATTTTAATAACATTAAGGTACACAATAGTAATTATTCAGTCATTAGTAATCATAAATTCGATAATGGTCATGATTTTGATTGGTCCGCTCCTGAAATTTTACATCATGAGAAATATGTACAAAAAAGAGAAATCGCGGAGATGTTTTTTATCAAAAAATTTGACAACACAATCAATTTACAAAAAGACACGGATAATCTAAATATTGTTTACGATAAACTAATAAAGGTCGTTTAGTTTGATCGAAGTAATGAGTATATAAAGAACTTGAAACCAACACAATAATATAGTTAATTGTTTCACATTATATCATGTCACATTTTAAGATCAGAAATTAAGTTTCTATATAGAAAGTTGTGTTTTAGGTAGGATACATATTAATGTGTGGAAATATTTATTGTTACTCAGTTACTTTTTAATTAATTTTTTAATTTTCTAATAATTGTCGTTATTATAATTTGTAGCACTTGATAAGGGCCGAAACCCATGGCCGAAACGTCGTAAATATTAAATAAAGATTATTAAATAGCCAGAGTTGGTTGATTAAATTACTACCATTTATATAATGTTGTTGTGACTTTGATTAGTGTTGGTAAGGGAGTCACTTATGTGCTCTGCTTCCTTCCTGACGATGGTCACCGTTAGGGAGACACTCCGACGGCCGGACAGTGTGAATAGGGAGGAGAATAACATTTAATTTGTTTTGCGGATTGTATGTATATGAGGTTTATATTTTTATAATTGTAACGACTATTTTTGATTTCTTGAATTTTTTGTATGTTGTAGCTACTGAAGAAGACCCAAAATGGGTCGAAACGTTTAGAATTTAATAAATGAGCTTTATTTGAGATCTCATTTCAATTTATTAATTTTGTGCATGACATCCGCACAGGCTCCGATTGCCATCGATATTTCATTTAAATTCATTGACTTTCAATGTATCCGTGTACTACAGATACGTTGACGACATCTTCACGATTTTAACACGCTCTAAGGTTAATGAAATGTTATCAGTTTTTAATGCGTACCACCATCGCCTAAAATTCGCTTATGAAATTGAAAAAGACAATTGTTTAAACTTTCTTGACACGAGTGTCATCAGATGTAATGATGGGAGATTGATCACTAATTGGTATAGGAAGCCCACTTTTTCGGAAAGATATATCAATTTTCTTTCCGCGCACCTACTTAAATATAAAATTAATTGCATTAACAACTTAGTCAATAGAGCCATTCTACTGTCTGACAATAAATTTTATAATGACATAATTTAAATTATTTTAAAGACATTCTAACCAATAATAATTTTCCATTTCATGTTATTAAAAAACATATTAAAAAAAGATTACATGTAATTAATAATATTACTTATACAGCGGTATATATACAGCGTTCTGACATTGTAATTTATAGATATTGAATTTGCTTCTTACAAAGTATACATTGTTTATAATGTTTTTTAACAAGAAATATTTTAAAGAATTTTTATCGTCTCGACATAGATGTAAGTGATCACTATTAATTTAAAAATCAAATATCCAATATTCAGGCTAGCACATTAATTATTTCACAACTCATTACATATCATTATTACATCATGGATTACAAAATCAGACGTTTATTTAAAAAGAACTACAGAAATCTGATGTTCGGGGTTAGGCTCTTTAACGACTAATTTGAATGATCAATATTCGTAATTCAAGCCAACAATTATAATGTGTTATACTGCGTTTTTCATATTATAAGTCTATATATTTTACATGTATGATATAAGTTCTGTCTTTCCAAATTATTTGATTTATGGATATGTTAGCAAAGCGATATTTGTATTGATAAAGACTGTCGTACAGTTGAAATGTTTACTAATTATCATTTGTATTAATTTCATGACGTAGAATAAATTGTTAACACCTAATTAATTAGCTCGTTAAGTTGGCCTTTTAATTTATAACTTATTTTAATAATATTACTAATAGTTTTGACAACAAGAGAGATGAAAATAACAATAAAAAATTTGACATGTCTTCACATATTATGTTACCGTATATCAATAATCTGATGGATAACATTTCTAAAACTGTTAAGAAAAAAGGATTAAAAATAATTTAAGTGGGATAGAGGCAGGATTCGGTCTACACGAGGCAAAACGAGTTAAGAGACGGTTTGCGGGTGTTGGCTGGGGGTGGGAAAGAGGCCCAAAAGCCCAGTGGCACTAGCGCGTGGCGACATTCGAGGACGAATGTCAATGCAGGACGGCCGAGAGTAGTATCGGGACTCCTCCATAACGCATGAGTGGGTGATGCGGAGAAGGTTGGGCAGAGGGCCTAGGTTGCTTAATGGTTAGAGCAGTCGCTCGGCAAGCGGAAGGTTCCGGGTTAGAGTCCCGGTCTAGTCACCCGATTCTTTTTCGCAGATCCCACATTTATAAGATTCAAAAAAATTAAACACGCTAATTAAACGTGGTAAAGATGTATTATCGAAGATGAACAAAACGAATGTAGTATACAGACTAGAATGTAATGATTGTGACGCGTCGTATATAGGACAAACAAAAAGACATTTGATTACTAGAGTAAAAGAACATCAGAATAATATAAAAAGACATGAAACAAGCCACTCGGTGGTCAGTAAACATAGAACCGAATGCAATCATGACTTCCGATGGCTTGAGCCATGTATTTTACATACCGAGAAAAATAGACGAAAAAGAGAGATCACTGAAATGTTCTACATAAAAAGACAAACAAATAAAATTAAAAACAAAGTGATAAATATAAGGCCAACTTATCGAGCTGAATATTCGAGATGTTCAGTCAACTACCATTTATTACATGTATAAATTATAAAACTACAGTCATTATATTAAAACTAACGCAAATTACAATCATTCTATAAACGTTTCGACCGCACGCGGTCTTCTTCAGTATAATTATTGAAATATAAATTCTTACAATTCACATAATATCGAAATTTAATTATAGTTATTCAGAATCAAGAGTTTTTGAGCAATTAACGCGTGTTTCAATCCGTCCTGTCCAACAATGTTCGCCTCGATATGATCCCTGATTTTGTTCAGATCTCGGATAGTTTCATCGTTAATATGCGAGAAATTAACCCGTTCCGTAGGCGCTGCGATTAATAAAAAATTACCGATCAACGTATGTCCAAATTATAATATGTATCCCCTACAATTGGTAGTATGCTTACCTATCATCGTTCTTCTTGACAATTTTGCTACTTATTAACAGTTATTAAGGATGACACATAACAAACCAACAATACAGAAAGACAGCTCATTTTAAACTCTACTTGATCGGAGAGCGTGCGTGTTTATATATGATCTAATATCTATGTTTTACTCGTTAATGTCCTATTTGTCCTATTATTATTTCTTGTTCGCTAATATATCCAAAATATCAAAATACGACTCGCTAAGTAACTCAGTATCTTTGTTTAAATTTAGTCCATTTTTTTGTTCCTTGATATGTAGCATCTCAGAAATGAGTCTTTTATAATAATTATTTTCGTTGTCCATGATCTTAACATTGTCCCAATTAAAAGTATGATGTTCATTTATTATGTGTTCAGAAATTACTGAATGTTTCGTTGAGTCCAATCTAATATTATTTTTATGTTCTTTCATTCGCGTCTGCAATTGCCTCTTTGTTTGGCCTACATAAGATGCATTACAATTATTGCAACTGATCTTATAAACCACATTCGAATTGCATGGATGTTTAGTTTTATCTTTCTGCGCTTTAATAATATTATCCAGTTTGTTGAGACATCTATACCCTACCATACAATTTTTATTTTTTACCGAGGAAACAATCATTTCTGAGATCCCATCTATATACGGAATGACAAAGAATTTTTTATTGACCGAGTCATTTCCTATACTTTTTGTTCTTTCTATGTTGGCCTGTCTCTCTATAATGCTCCCCTTAGATATGATGTGTTCTATCCGATGATTAATTTTGTTAAAAATCAGATCAAGAGGGTAACCATTGCTTCTGAGTATATTAATAATTAACTCCAAATTTTTATTAAAAAATAGTGGATGTGATAGCAATAGACATCTGTCTACAAGGTTATATATTATTCCAATTTTGTGGCATAATGGGTGGTTTGAATAAAATGATAACGTCCTTCCTGAGAAGGTTTCTTTTTGATACCAGTCTATATATATTTTGTTATTAATAATTTTAAGTGATAAATCTAAGAAATTCAAGCTATGGTTAACCTCTTGTTCCACCGTGAATTTAAGTCTTTCATGATAGTTGTTAAAATTATTCACAATGTGAGTCATATTAGTCATAGAGGTGGCCACTATTATGTCATCCACATAACGAAAATAAAACAAACATTCCAAATTCAACGCTTTGAGAACTGTATCCTCAAGATCTTGCATAACCAGGTCTGCAATAATTGGTGATAACGGTGACCCCATAGGGGTCCCAAACGTCTGTTTATAAATTATGTCATCAAATGTAAAATATGTAGAAGTCAATATGAATTTTATACCCCCCAAAAATTCGTTTTTCGGTATTTTAGTATTTATTCCAATGTAATCCCATCTATCGTTAATACCGTCAATCGCAAGATCCAGAGGAACGTTCGTAAACAAAGACACCACATCCAAGGAAAACATCCTATCATTCTCATCAATCTTTTTACCAGACAATATGCTGTACAAATCAAAACTATTATTAATATGACTTTTCGCTTTGGGTAGGCTAGTTCGTAAGGTGTTTTGTAAAAACGAAGCCAGCGAGTATAGAGCTGTATCAACCGATGAAACTATGATTCTAACTGGATAGTTTTCCTTATGGATTTTAGGTAATCCATACGCTTTTGGAAGGAGAGAATCACTACAACGTAATTTATAATATTCGTTTTTTGAAATATAATCTTCCTTAAGCCATCTCTTCAACAAATCATTCAAATCGTTCTCTATTTTTTTGCACGGATTTTTTTTAACAATAGTGTAAGTGTTGACATCTTTTAAAACGTTTTCCATTTTGTTAATATAATGAGATCTTTCCATTGCCACCGTAGCATTACCCTTGTCCGCGCGTGTGAATAGAACATTCGGATTGTCTTTACAAAATTTTATTAAATCTCTGTGTGCACCAAGTAATTTTTGTTGACTTACGTCATTTTTATCCTTCGTGTTCAGAAGTTGTGCAAATTTTGGAACCGCGATATTTCTGATCGTTGTGAGATTATTAATATTATTTCGTTTGCTATTACTCTCTATGTCCTTGATGAATTCATGTATCGCTGTTTTTTTACTAATATTCGGAAGACAGAATTTATCACCCATTTGCAACAGATTAGAAACGTTAGGCGGAATGTCTGTGTTGGAAAGATTAACAAACCATTTTTTATTAGTATTTTCCAAAGGGTTAATTGTATCATTGAGAAATTTATTGGCTTCTATGTGTATATTGATCTCCTTGGCATCATTAGTGATTGCCCTGAGAGAATTTTGTGATATTTTCGTCGGTTGTGAAGTTTCAAAATGTAAAGAACAATATATATCTATAGGTTTGATGCTGTTGATATACTTATAGTGTTGTTTTCTCTTAAGCCAATTGAATTTCTTTTCGTGTGCAGTAACCAATCTGTTGTGGCAATTTTTAAAAGCAATGTTATGATGTTCGAAAATTCTATTCCACGCGAGTACAGGTAAACGATTAAATAACCCGCTGGTGAGATGAAAAATCCTATTTTGTAATGACTCTACCTGTCTATGCAAATCAAAGATTTCAATGCTCATCGCATTTGTTTTGAATTTGTACAACATACTATCTAGTCTTCTGATCGATCTGTGATGAAAAACGTTAAATCTAATGCGGCAAAAACCTTCTAAATGTGTAGGAAAAATATCGCCATTTTTACAATTTCTTAAAAATTCCAATTTTGCTCTCGCTCTTATTAACAAGTAATTCGCATTAATCCATTGTTTAAAATAATCTGCGGTTATTCTTCCAAAAACTCTATGAATAAAATTAAAATTAAAATAGTAATCAGTCCGTTTTGTGTTAAATTGACGCATTGTAAGGCCAGCGTATATTAAAAATAAATTAATACAATTGTCGCTCGTATATTGAAAACAAAGTGATAAATATAAGGCCAACTTATCGAGCTGAATATTCGAGATGTTCAGTCAACTACCATTTATTACATGTATAAATTATAAAACTACAGTCATTATATTAAAACTAACGCAAATTACAATCATTCTAAATATAGAATGATTGTAATTTGCGTTAGTTTTAATATAATGACTGTAGCTTTATAATTTATACATGTAATAAATGGTAGTTGACTGAACATTTCGAATATTCAGCTCGATAAGTTGGCCTTATATTTATAACTTTGTTTTCAATATACGAGCGACAATTGTATTAATTTATTTTTAATATACGCTGGCCTTACAATGCGTCAATTTAACACAAAACGGACTGATTACTATTTTAATTTTAATTTTATTCATAGAGTTTTTGGAAGAATAACCGCAGATTATTTTAAACAATGGATTAATGCGAATTACTTGTTAATAAGAGCGAGAGCAAAATTGGAATTTTTAAGAAATTGTAAAAATGGCGATATTTTTCCTACACATTTAGAAGGTTTTTGCCGCATTAGATTTAACGTTTTTCATCACAGATCGATCAGAAGACTAGATAGTATGTTGTACAAATTCAAAACAAATGCGATGAGCATTGAAATCTTTGATTTGCATAGACAGGTAGAGTCATTACAAAATAGGATTTTTCATCTCACCAGCGGGTTATTTAATCGTTTACCTGTACTCGCGTGGAATAGAATTTTCGAACATCATAACATTGCTTTTAAAAATTGCCACAACAGATTGGTTACTGCACACGAAAAGAAATTCAATTGGCTTAAGAGAAAACAACACTATAAGTATATCAACAGCATCAAACCTATAGATATATATTGTTCTTTACATTTTGAAACTTCACAACCGACGAAAATATCACAAAATTCTCTCAGGGCAATCACTAATGATGCCAAGGAGATCAATATACACATAGAAGCCAATAAATTTCTCAATGATACAATTAACCCTTTGGAAAATACTAATAAAAAATGGTTTGTTAATCTTTCCAACACAGACATTCCGCCTAACGTTTCTAATCTGTTGCAAATGGGTGATAAATTCTGTCTTCCGAATATTAGTAAAAAAACAGCGATACATGAATTCATCAAGGACATAGAGAGTAATAGCAAACGAAATAATATTAATAATCTCACAACGATCAGAAATATCGCGGTTCCAAAATTTGCACAACTTCTGAACACGAAGGATAAAAATGACGTAAGTCAACAAAAATTACTTGGTGCACACAGAGATTTAATAAAATTTTGTAAAGACAATCCGAATGTTCTATTCACACGCGCGGACAAGGGTAATGCTACGGTGGCAATGGAAAGATCTCATTATATTAACAAAATGGAAAACGTTTTAAAAGATGTCAACACTTACACTATTGTTAAAAAAAATCCGTGCAAAAAAATAGAGAACGATTTGAATGATTTGTTGAAGAGATGGCTTAAGGAAGATTATATTTCAAAAAACGAATATTATAAATTACGTTGTAGTGATTCTCTCCTTCCAAAAGCGTATGGATTACCTAAAATCCATAAGGAAAACTATCCAGTTAGAATCATAGTTTCATCGGTTGATACAGCTCTATACTCGCTGGCTTCGTTTTTACAAAACACCTTACGAACTAGCCTACCCAAAGCGAAAAGTCATATTAATAATAGTTTTGATTTGTACAGCATATTGTCTGGTAAAAAGATTGATGAGAATGATAGGATGTTTTCCTTGGATGTGGTGTCTTTGTTTACGAACGTTCCTCTGGATCTTGCGATTGACGGTATTAACGATAGATGGGATTACATTGGAATAAATACTAAAATACCGAAAAACGAATTTTTGGGGGGTATAAAATTCATATTGACTTCTACATATTTTACATTTGATGACATAATTTATAAACAGACGTTTGGGACCCCTATGGGGTCACCGTTATCACCAATTATTGCAGACCTGGTTATGCAAGATCTTGAGGATACAGTTCTCAAAGCGTTGAATTTGGAATGTTTGTTTTATTTTCGTTATGTGGATGACATAATAGTGGCCACCTCTATGACTAATATGACTCAGATTGTGAATAATTTTAACAACTATCATGAAAGACTTAAATTCACGGTCGAACAAGAGGTTAACCATAGCTTGAATTTCTTAGATTTATCACTTAAAATTATTAATAACAAAATATATATAGACTGGTATCAAAAAGAAACCTTCTCAGGAAGGACGTTATCATTTTATTCAAACCACCCATTATGCCACAAAATTGGAATAATATATAACCTTGTAGACAGATGTCTATTGCTATCACATCCACTATTTTTTAATAAAAATTTGGAGTTAATTATTAATATACTCAGAAGCAATGGTTACCCTCTTGATCTGATTTTTAACAAAATTAATCATCGGATAGAACACATCATATCTAAGGGGAGCATTATAGAGAGACAGGCCAACATAAAAAGAACAAAAAGTATAGGTAAAGACTCGGTCAATAAAAAATTCTTTGTCATTCCGTATATAGATGGGATCTCAGAAATGATTGTTTCCTCGGTAAAAAATAAAAATTGTATGGTAGGGTATAGATGTCTCAACAAACTGAATAATATTATTAAAGCGCAGAAAGATAAAACTAAACATCCATGCAATTCGAATGTGGTTTATAAGATCAGTTGCAATAATTGTAATGCATCTTATGTAGGCCAAACAAAGAGGCAATTGCAGACGCGAATGAAAGAACATAAAAATAATATTAGATTGGACTCAACGAAACATTCAGTAATTTCTGAACACATAATAAATGAACATCATACTTTTAATTGGGACAATGTTAAGATCATGGACAACGAAAATAATTATTATAAAAGACTCATTTCTGAGATGCTACATATCAAGGAACAAAAAAATGGACTAAATTTAAACAAAGATACTGAGTTACTTAGCGAGTCGTATTTTGATATTTTGGATATATTAGCGAACAAGAAATAATAATAGGACAAATAGGACATTAACGAGTAAAACATAGATATTAGATCATATATAAACACGCACGCTCTCCGATCAAGTAGAGTTTAAAATGAGCTGTCTTTCTGTATTGTTGGTTTGTTATGTGTCATCCTTAATAACTGATAATAAGTAGCAAAATTGTCAAGAAGAACGATGATAGGTAAGCATACTACCAATTGTAGGGGATACATATTATAATTTGGACATACGTTGATCGGTAATTTTTTATTAATCGCAGCGCCTACGGAACGGGTTAATTTCTCGCATATTAACGATGAAACTATCCGAGATCTGAACAAAATCAGGGATCATATCGAGGCGAACATTGTTGGACAGGACGGATTGAAACACGCGTTAATTGCTCAAAAACTCTTGATTCTGAATAACTATAATTAAATTTCGATATTATGTGAATTGTAAGAATTTATATTTCAATAATTATACTGAAGAAGACCGCGTGCGGTCGAAACGTTTATAGAATGATTGTAATTTGCGTTAGTTTTAATATAATGACTGTAGTTTTATAATTTATACATGTAATAAATGGTAGTTGACTGAACATCTCGAATATTCAGCTCGATAAGTTGGCCTTATATTTATCACTTTGTTTTCAATATACGAGCGACAATTGTATTAATTTAAATAAAATTAATTTACAAATAGGCACTGATAACCTTAGTCCTCTATTTATGACAACATTATTTAAATGATTTAAAAAACATAATACTAGTCTACAGTAGCTAATAGATTGTCGATATGACAGGAGAACTTTCATGTTTCTATTTTTAATTAATGTAATTGCTGAATAAGAACAAGTATGTATTACAGATCAAATTTAGTGTTAATGTAATGTTAATTTCGCTTGCCAAATTATGTATTTTTGTATTCTAGCACTTGAGAAGGACCACAATGTGGGTTAAAACGTAGTGTGTACTTATTTTCAATAAATCAATAGCCAGTTTTTGGTCGAATTAAATTGCATCTTATTATTTGTTAATATAATTAATGTAATATTTACTCGAATGGTTTAATTAATTTTATACATATTAAAATTATTAAATTTAATTAAATTATTAAAAATAAAAGAATAAAAATAATAAAAATTAAAATAATAATATAAAAATTATTTTTTAAAATAATTATTTTTTGTACAGTTGCCTCAATCAGAGCGAAGAAGGCGGTGCCGCCAACGTCGCCGCGAGCGACGGCTACAACAATCTGTGCCACCGCCAGTGCACTACCAGTGCACCACCACCAATGTACCACAAGCATCACCACCACCACCACCCTCCTCATTACAATCGCCACCACAACTACCTCTACGTGAAAGAGAGCGGAATAAAAGAGGCCGGGGAAGAAGTCGCGGAAACGAAAAAAAATTTATATTTGGAATTTATATTAAAAAAATATAATGTAAACATGCAAATATGCAAATAAATTCCATTGTTTACTCAAAAGGAAAGCAAATGCTTCATTTTTTTACTAATTCCAAGAAGGGCAGATGTTCCTTTTGCCTTCAATAACTGGTTGAATCTTCACTATATATATATACTGTCTCAGGTAATGAATAGATTTCTTGAGTAGTTTGTCGTAAATGTAACTTGTCTAAATATACATATAAAAGGCAATAAGAGCTAATTAAGTTATTTCATTAATATTTATTTGTGGAAAAAGATTTATAACATAAAATATTAGACAGAAATAAATTCGAACGTTTCGGTTGCCTTTTTCAACCTTCTTCAGCGCATCATTTAAAATTAAAGATTAATTAAAATTAACAATCAATTATTCATAACTGTAAATATAATAAAACTATACAGAAACACAGTTATTCGCATAAAACTACGTCAAGCTATTTTTTTTTTAAAACGAAATCAACGCATTTTTATATATTCTATTCCTCGAATCATCATTCTATGTAATTGTCGCGAAACAGATCTCTCGCTAATTGTTCGGTTAGGAGGTCGGTTGCGAATCTCGATAACAGCAATTGTTAATATGTCTATAAAATCATTGTATACGAAAAATTAGCATTAAAAGATAAGTAAATTAATAAAAATAGACTTACAATTAAATCGAGTAAGATATTATATTGTGACGTGAAGGCTTTCAGATGTTGATTGCTCGAGGTTACAATAACGAATGATTTTTATCTTTTAAAGAGACAACCACACAACGGAGAAAATAGTTAGTTGTTTATGTTTTTTAACTTTCATATCTTAGGTAGTCTATGTATTATATTGTCATAAATTATTGGCAAGCCATCAATATCTGTTTGTAAATTAAGACTGTTATTTTGCCTTTTTATGAATATCATCTCTGAAATCAATCTTTTGTTATATTGTGATTCTTTGTCAAGTATTTCTACATCGTCCCAACTAAATTTATGATTATGTTTTAATCTATGGTCAGTGATTACAGATTCTTTTACGTTTCTATGTATATTAGATCGATATTCTGATATTCTAGTAGATAATTTCCTACTAGTCTGACCAACATACAATGCATTACAATCTTTACAGTCTATCTTATATATAACAATGGTATTTGAACACTTAGAAATAGGATCTCTATGTACTTTAATATATTTATTCAATTTGTTAAGACTATAAAAAGAGAGTTTAACATTCATATCTTTAATGATGTTTCTATATTGTTCAGTGAGTGTCGGTAAGAATGGGATGCAGAAATACGAGACCTTTAAATTTTGGTCATTCTTGTTTGTAAGAATTTTCCGTTGTTCTATTAAATGTTTTAGTCTTTGGTTCATTGTGTCAAAAATCAATTTCAGAGGATAGTTATTTTCGAGTAATATTTTGATTACTAACTCTAAATTTTCTTTGTAAAATTCTGGATTTGATAATAAGAAGGCTCGATCCACCAACCCCATTATTGTACCTCGTTTTTGACTCATAGGGTGTTGAGAAAGGAAGTTCAGATATCTACCAGAAAATGTTTTTTTATGATACACATTATATATGTTGTAATTTTTTAATATCAATGTTAGGTCGAGAAAATTAATTTTATTATTATCTTGAATTTCAAGAGTAAACTGGATTCTTTTGTGAAAAAAATTAAATAAATTTAATGTGTGATCTATGGAATCCGATGGAGCAGCCATTATATTATATTATCCACGTATCTGATGTATATGGGTGGACAAAACTTTAGTAGTTGAAGAGTTTTATTTTCTAAATCTTGCAGTACAATATCAGCTATGATAGAAGATAAAGGAGAACCCATTGGTGTGTCGAAGGATTGTCGATAAAAAACATTGTTAAATGTAAAATACGTAGAATTTAATACGAGGCTTACTCCAATTAAAAATTCAGACTTAGGGAGATTGCAATTATTTTCAATATATTGCCATCTATTGGAAACACTCTCGAGAGCTAAATCGATAGGTACGTTAGTAAAAAGTGAAATAACATCAAAAGATAATAATTTGTAGTCATTATGGATGTAAATATCTGAAATTTTGTTAACCATTTCGAAACTATTTTCTATGTAGCTATTACAGACAGGGAAACAATTGTTCATAATTTGGTGTAAGTGAAGTGCTAACTGATATAAAGGAGTATTTATAGAGAATACAATTAGTCTAAACGGACAATTTTCTTTGTGGATTTTAGGTAAACCGTAAGCTCTCGATAATGTTCCCTCACTAAATGACAATGAACGATATGTCTGTACTGAAATGTAATTGCTATTTTTTCATCTAGTAAGTAAATCATGGAGATTCGAGATTAATTTTTTAATCGAATCCTTATTTTAAACTAAATAAGTTTCATCATCGCTTAACATGTCTTCAATCCTTTCAATGTATTTATCTCTATCTAAAGTCACAGTTATATTACCCTTATCGGCTCTTGTTAGTATTAAATTATCATTTTCTTTAAGGAAATAATTTGTAATAGTATTTAAATATATTAATTTTTTGTTGGTTTCGCTTTTAGGATACAAATATGTACCGATAGATTTAAGGATGTTATTAGACCTTTTAATGATAGTCTTGCGATCAACGACTGGAAGTTTTTTCAGATTATTTTCGATATTTTTGATAAAATTTACAGTTAGATCAATATTATTAGTATTAGGTAAACTAAAGTTTTCACCCACTTGTAGGAGATATCTGATCTCATCAGGTATGTGGATGGAAGACAAATTTATAAACCATTTGTCATTCTTTGTCAAAATGTTAGGTTTAATATTAAGAAAAGAAGTAGGTTTAATTTCAATTTCAATATTTCCATTCCTCTTACTGTTATTAAGTGTATTTGTTTCTCGGTTTTCAGCGAATTGTTTATTTTTCGAGAAAGAATAAAGACGTGGTTCTATTTGTTTTTTTGTAGATAACAACTGATGATAGAAATAATGGACCGGTTTAATGTTGAGGTCATTTAGATGTTTCTGTAAAAGATATCTGAACTTTCTCTCGAGTCTGTCTCGCTCTTTAATATAAAAAGAGAAAAGTGGGCCAGATTGTTTATTAAAGAAAGATATGTAAAGTGAGATAGGTAAATTTTTGTACATGTCAAAACACACATTGAATATTCTACCATAAGTTCTGTTAATAATATTATAACTATCATCAATCTCCAAGCGTATCAGTCTCTTAAAAAATGTTCTTTTAGAGAGTTCGTAATTACGTGTTGATTTGCGGCTCGTAAAATTATTTACATAGTTATTTAATAAACAACTAATATGCGGCAGAGTGACATATTTCAAACAGTTACGCAAAAAATTAATTCTTAGTATGTTTATAATAATTATTTTAGGAAATTTGATTCAAAATTTGAATAATTTAACATTTTCAAACCCAAAATAAAATTTAACAAAATCAAAAATGTATTAACAAGACGCATCTTTCAACCTGGCGTTAAATTAATATAATTTGTATTACACGTGCAGGCAATGTGGCACTTTCGGTGTATGTTTTCTGTGCCGAAAGCGGCCGATTTCCCCCGCCGCCATCTAGCGGCGACGCGGTGAGTGAATAAGCCGCTTTCAAAGTCATTATCTACGACTGAGCCGCGTTAAAAGTCATTGTATACGGCTCAAGCCGTAGGAAATGTATTGAAACCGGCTATTCCCCCACCGTGCCGCGGCAAGATGGCGGCGTGCGATCGGCCGCCTCGCGTACAAAAAACGCGCTAAAACAGCCACTTTGCCTACACTTGCAATACAAAATAGTATGTGTATCAAGTGCGGAAAGTTGACAATTGTTCACTCGTGTGGGGTGGTCGCACTCGCCTTTGGCTCGTGCGTCCATCCCCCACACTCGTGACCAATTGTCAACTTTCCGCACTTGATACACAATATACTATTGTAACAGCTCTTTAAAAATTAATATACATATAAAAGGCAATAAGAGCTAATTAAGTTCTTTCATTAATATTTATTCGTGGAAAAAGATTTATAACATAAAATATTAGACAAAAATAAATGTTGTTGTTTGAAGTTAAAAAAAGTATTATAATATTTAAGGGTCGACAGGCGACATGGTGGAGACGCCTATCGGCCGGCCGGGAATTACGGATTCTTATTTTCCAGATATTAGCGAAAATATTGAATGAATCTTATTAAATTTAGGATATTCTTAATCAGTAAGCTCATTTGTAGTCCTCTAAAGAGCTATTTTATGAAAAAAAGATAAAAATAAAAATTTTTAATAAACTTGGGGGAATGCACAGCTAGGAACGGGTAAGGTTGGGTTAGCCGCGAGTCCGTATTTTATTTATTATAAATTTTTAAGAGCGAAAATGTAAAATCCGGCCTTTTAGAGGACTGCTTTATTATATAAAGAATATATTAAAAAAAAATTCACGAAGTTATGTCACTTATTTTATGAAATATCTGGACGATAAGATTCTCACTAGATTCATAAGGAGCAGGGGAAATTTCTGTGGTAACATGCTGACTGCTTGACAAGGAGAGAGCATCATTCCATCTTTGTCTCTCTTACATCGCATATGTAGTAGCGTCCATGTAGGTACAAACACTAATACGTGAGCACACGGATGCAAATATTGAGAGATAATATCAGCAAAAAGGCTATCATATTATTTTTATTTTTTTGTATTTGTATATGTATGCATATGTAAATAAAGAACAAAAATAAAAACTATTTTAAATAATAAGAATCTATTTGTGTGTGTGTGTGTGTAATTAAAAATTAATAAAAAAATTAAAAAATCAATTTATATACCATATATTTTTTTTATATCATATAAAAAAATCCTAGAAATGTACTTAAATTTTTCGTAGATCCTCGATTTTTTTCATTGCTTCTAAACATTCAGCTAAAAGAGCAGTTGAGACTATTCAAATAAAAAATATTTTATCTTATTTTTTGTAAATAATATAATATATTTTTTATTTAGGAGTCCAAAAATATATGTTACGCATAAGTTATTTATAATTTTCGTTCAAATTAAGAGAATATTGTATTAAATATATTGTAATGCATATACACATTAATTTTCATTAACATGCAATTATACGGACTTGGTAAAGAAAATAAGGTTTTCAGTTTCTTGTATACAAATGTATATTTTTATTATACTATTTATATCATCATTCATTTTTTATTATGACATCAGCCAGAAGGCGAGTTAAGGTAAGGAAGAAAAATTTTTTAATTCTATTTTAATTAATATTATTTTATGTAATAATATTAATGAAAATGGAATTGAAAAATTTTTCTTCCTTGTTTTCCACCTCGACCTCTTTGTCCCCTTCTTCCCCCCCAATCCCTATTTTCAAAATATGGATATGGTGGCGGTGGCGGTGGGAATTGTGGTGATGGCGGCGGTGGAAATTGTGGTGGCGGCGGCGGTGGTGGTGGATATTGTGGTGGCGGCGGCGGAACTTGTGGTGGTGGCAGCGGCAGCGGAAATTGTGGCGGTGGCGGCGGCGGATATTGTGCTGGCGGCGGCGGTGGTAGCGGAAGCATTTGCTCCTGTTGCTGTTGCCGCCGCTCACGACGACGTTGGCGATAACGTCGACGACGATCCATTTGATGAGTCTAAAAAAATTAATTAGTAAAATTTATTCTTTCTCTTTCTCTCTCTCCTCTCTCTCTCTCTCTCTCTCTCTCTCTAAATACATTTATTTTATAAAAATACTCACAGCTGGAGGTGTTTGCACAAAAATTATGCATCCTCGGGGCACCGGTATATGGCCAGGAACGGGCGGCACAAAATTCACTGGCAAGTCGGTATTGCTGCAAAAAATGTTAATTATATATAATGCATACAATATTATTTGCATATGTATTTATATACATATATGTATATACATTGATATAAATATACAAAGGTCAAATAGAGGTTATTACAGGTTAGACAAAATCATTGCTTATAAGAATAATGTTACGCCATAAAAGAATAAATGAATACTTTATAAATGTGCAATATTTTAAATATTTGGATATAATATGTACGTATACAGGGTTTGTCCGGAAAGTAATGCGTCGCATTTTTTTAAAAAAGAATTTATTGATCGCATAGGTAAAACAACTTAAAATTGTTCGAAGTATGACCCTTCTGCGTCAATACATTTTTGCCAACGCGATTTCCATGCGTCATAAGATTTCTGGAACTCCTTGACTGGGATGCTGTTCAGGGAGGCCGTCGAAGTAGCTTGTACGTTGTCAACCGACTCGAGCTGTTGTCCTTTGAGCTCCCTTTTCAGCCGAGGAAATAAAAAAAAGAAATTGGGATTATCTGCACAGAGTTGCTTGAGTTCTTCACAAACTTCCACTCGGTGTTGCTTTTGCGCATCGGTCAACACTCTGGGCACAAGTTTTGCGCAAATCTTCCGCATGGCCAAGTCTTCCGATACAATCTCGTGAACAATCGTTTTCGGCAAGTTCAATAATTCCGACATTAAGCGAACATTCATTCGACGGTCTGAATTCAATAATTGGCGCACACGAGTCACATTGTCGTCCGTTCGCGATGTTGACGGGCGTCCTGCGCGGGCCTCGTCGGCGACCTCCTTCCGACCTTCTCTAAACATCTTGTGCCATCTGTTTGACTGCGAGCGATTTGGAAAGGCAATCGTCCCCGAAAACTTTCTTGAGCATTTCAAAAGTTTCCAGCGGCGTCTTGTCCAGCTTCACGCAAAACTTTATCGCATAGCGTTGCTCTATCGTTCTCTCCATCACAAGTTCGACGCGACCACTAAGCAGAGGTTTACAGAATAAGCCGTCCTAACCCTCCAAGCGCATGGAAACAATTGAGCGACCTACCGTTGGAAAGCTAAGGGTACCCCCCTTCCTCCCCAACCGGTCCCATCGCTCTGCGATGTATAGTCGCGTCACAAAAAAATGCGACGCATTACTTTCCGGACAAACCCTGTATATACATATACATATATAAATACATATATAAATAAAGAGAATTACTTACCACGTTCACGGTTCGCCATTATGCAAACATATGTACTTTCGGTTTTCGAGTGCAGTATATATCGTTTGCAATACAACGTAAGCGTGACCTAGCTTTCATGTGATTTTAGTAGCATAGAGTATTTATTGTGTTGTACAGAGTAGTGTTTTGTTGTCAGTGCAGAGTATTCTATTTTTTATTATAGCATTTATTAATATTATTTAGAGCATATTGTACAATCATTATGCCTAAATATAGTAGGAATAAAACAGTTAGTGCAAAACGTGTGTCTATATCACAAAAATGCGTCGCATGCGACAAGCGCGTGACAAAATTTTTTGTGACAATTCTTTTATGACTCAAGAAAGAATTGATGAGGACTCCGAAAAAGAATCATTAGATTGTGGATCGTATTTAGAAATTCCAGGTAAATCACACCAATTATATGCATGCGAGGATAACAGAAATGTAGATAACGACATGTCGACATCATTATCTTTTATGAAAACATTTTCTCAATCATCTGTCGATGTATGCACACAAAAATTTCAATTAGACAAAAGTATTTTCGATGATGATTCTTCTGTGGGATCATTATCAGATATTCGTGAATTTTGTGATAATTTGACAAGTTTGTCGATATAATATACATATGAGACAAATGTCATGACAGATAATGATGCGTTGACACCACAGTCGTTTACATTTCTTGATAATTCTGCAAATTCATGCATAGAATCAGAAAGTATGCCAAACAATATCAAAGATATCAGAGACACTGAAAACATTGAAAATGTCGAAGACGTTCAAGACATCGAAGACGTTGAAAATGTTGAAGACGTCGAAGATATCGAAAATATTGTTTTGCATACAGATAGGAATATCGACGCATATCGTTTATATTCTGAAGAGATTAGTGGACGACATATCGTCGATTTTGGGCATGTTTTTACTGAATTGCAAAGACTGTCCACTCATTGGCTCGGCGAATGTCGTTTTACTGATCTCGTATTGAGCATAAAGAACCATGACGGTCTGAAAACCCAATTTTCTGTCAAATGTCGAATGTGTCACACCACAGGTGACTTTTGGAGTGAACCAAAAGACGACAGAAAATTGGATGTCAATAATGGTATCGTATCCGGTACTATATTGACAGGGACTGGTCATAAGCAGCTTGAAGAACTTCTTGCTGCTGCAGATATTGCATGCATGAACAATAAAAAATATATAAAGCATTACAACGAAATGTCGGAAGCCTTCGCCGCCGCCGCGGAAGAAGAAATGCGCGTGGCTGGCGAAGAGGAAAAACGTTTGGCAATTGAAAGAGGAGATGTCATAGACGGCATTCCGCATATACCCGTGATAACAGACGGCTCGTGGATGAAGAGATCCTATTGTTCTGGTAGTTACGATTCTCCATCTGGAGCAGCTATTATTACGGGATATTATTCAAAAAGAGTTTTATTTGTCGGTGTCCGAAATAAATATTGTATCATCTGTGCAAGAGCAACTAAATTTTTTTTAAAACCAAAAGAACATAAATGTTATAAAAATTGGGGAAATAATCAAAGCTCGACAAGTATGGAAAGTGATATAATCCTTGAAGGCTTCCGACATAGCTTAGAAATGCATGGATTAATTTATAGTAAATATATTGGCGACGGAGATAGTAATGTAGCAAAAAAATTGAGAGATTTTCCACCATACCCGAATATTGTTGTGGAGAAGATTGAATGCACAAATCATCTTCTCCGCAATTTATGTAATAAAGTACGCGAAGCGGGTAGTAGTGGTGGTAGAAATATCGCAAAATTAAGACAAATCGTTTCGAACAGCTCGATGAAAATTCGAAACGCTATAGTAAAGGCTGTAACGTTTCGCCGCAATAGTAAAGCATCTTGGAAACAAAAAATTGCTGGATTAATTAAAGATTTACAAAATATACCTAGCCATGTATTTGGTGAGCATAAAGATTGCCTTTCTCTTCAATATTTTTGTACTGGTGAACGAAAAGAAGGTGAAGAAAATCTTGTGCCCCAATTACAAAAGGCAGGATTATATTTAAAAATAGAAGTTGCAATGAAACGCATTATAACAAATGCTGATAGTTTATTATATCAATTTACTAGTAATTCCGGTAGAAAGTTGCAATGGAATTATTAGTAAATTTATTGGCGGCAAACGTATTCATTTTGCAAGGAGAGGATCTTATGAAACACGCGTAAAAGCTTCTGTAGTACAATTTAATACTTGGGAAGCATTGAGTTCTACTTGTCGTGTAATGGGTAAAGAACCACCAGCACGTACCAAAATAGTAGAAAATCGAAATATAAAAAAGAATAATACTTACCAGGAACGCGCATCACGCAGCAAAAAAATTAGGTCTCTCTGTTCGTACATCTAAATATTTTGCTAAAACGTTAACAGTCTGATAAAGATTATGGACCAAATGCGGAACGGCCAGATGTAGAAGGTTATATGTACGAACAGCTGAAATCTAATCATTATGAAATGTTAAAAGATCAGCAAAGTAATCGTGCTGTATTGGAGTGTGCTACACGGGATCAGCATGAAAACCCGGTGTGGCACAACATACGGCGAAATCTTCTCATTGCTTCAAACTTTGGTAAAGTTTGTAGTAGAAGAGAAACAACTTCGTGCACAAATTTAGTTAAAACAATTCTTTATCCTCTTTAATTGATGAATGCGGCTGTTGAGTGGGGTAAAAAAAAGAAATGGTAGCACGTGAGCAATTGCAGGAGGAGTTGGGGATAAAAATTTATAATTGTGGAATATTTATTGATGAAAATATTCTATATCTTGCTGCGACGCCTGATGGCATTGTCGGAGACGATACTATCGTTGAGATTAAATGTCCTTATACGGCGCAGCAAGTGTCTCCCACCGCTGCAATGCTCAATAAGATTTCAGACATTCATAGAATATTTGATAAAACGGATGACACTCGAATGAATCAAAGACACATGTACTACTTCCAAGTACAGGGACAGCTCCACATAACGCAAAGAAATTATTGCATTTTTGCTGTGTGGACACCCCTTGGATTGAAGTACACGATTGTCGAGCGTGATAACAGATTTTGGGAAACAAAAATGTTATCACAGCTTACACAATTCTACGAAGTTTGCTTGGTTCCTGAAATAATAGATAGTAGAGCGGCAAGATATATGCCTATTCGAGAACCGCAGTATGTCATCGAAGCGCAAGCAGCTAAAAAAAATGACATAAAAGTGGACAGTGTTATTGAAAACACTACTACCACTGTTGCTATTCCAGAAATGGAGCAAGATGACGATTGCATTATAACTGATTACTCAAACGAAAAAAGAGATCTAACTGAGGATGATATAAAAAGGCAAAGAAAAATGTTAGATAATATAATATCTTCGCTCTTATTAGTGAAGAAAAATGTATTGCCCATAAAGAGTAAATTAAATGATGAATCGTTAGATCTATTTTTACGCGTAATAAGAGAAACTTCTTGCTTTGAAACACAAAGTGTGTTATATATAGAATACCCGCATATAATTGAAGCTAGTCGTAGCAATAAAAGCTTACAAATTATTGGCGGAAATTGCACAGATCATTGGCGATGTATTTATTTTGATGGCACCAAACTTCACGTGTACGACAGCTTATCTGGTACTACGTACGAAACATTGGCTGCTAAAGAAAAAGAATATATTCGCCTTTGTTACCCTAAGATCAACAAATATGATATAATTTTCGAAGAAGTGCAAACACAACCGGATTGCACCTCTTGTGGAATTTATGCTGCGGCTTTCACTACAACTGTAGCCTTGAAAGGAAATCCTTGTAATGAAAAATATTCCAATAACGTTAAATGCATAAGACTCCATTTAATTAAAATTCTAGAAAGTAACATATTATTGCCTTTCCCGAATTAATATTTTTCATTATCTTTGTAAGCTTTTATTACTGCCATTATGCAAAAATAAGCAATCATAAAATAAGATGGTAGAAGTTATCTGCAATCGTCATTGTATAGAACATATAGTATAACATATAAAAACGGAGAGACGATAAAAAAATATTGGTTGCGTTCTCACGAGAATGGGCGTTGGAGGGGCCCATTCTATATTTTATATATATATGTAATATTAAATTTATTGTGACAATTATTTTATGTTATACTTTTGTTTTGAAAATAGTGCATTGCAAATTATTAGATCGCAATTTGAACTGAGGTGATTGCGTCGCAAAGTATTAATATATCAGATAGGTTTTGTTTTGCAATGTACTATTTTCAAAAATATTTAGTAATAGATAGATAAATTACAAGATACAAGTATAGAAACACATAATAAACAAAGTTGCATATAAAATAAAAAATATTTTATAGTGCAAGTATACTTCCCATAATATGGTTGAGGTCACTTTGCGACGCAATCATTTAACTTAGTTTAAATTGCGATCCACTCGAATTATATTAATTCGTGTTGTTTATTAACTTCAAATTATAGAAGAGATATTTAAATGTATGTTTATATGTACATTGCTTGCTATTGTTTACTGTACATTGTATACATATTATTATATATCTTTATCCCACACTCATAAGATGAGTAATCGTACTACATTAAAAACTTTAAAATAGAAAGATCTCAAAAATAAAATACAATCAAATATATAATTCATAGATTGTTTTATTGCATTGAAAAAAATTGCATATATCAGACTTTTATTAACATTTCTTGTTATTTATTTTATATTTTTATATTTATATTACATTTTTTAAAAATATTTTGTATTAAATATTTATATATAACAATTTTCGGGATAAGAATATGTAACAATATGTTGTAGCGCTTTTATTGTTGTGTTTCCGATAAGCGCAAAAATTTATGATGTTATTTTAAGTAATTAATATTTTAATATTATATAATTTACATTGTTTTTCTTTCAGATTTTATAATAAATATTTTTTTATTATAATTATCTTTATGCAGCATAGAGTTGTTTGTTGCAAATAGATTTAGAGATGTCTAAAGGGCGGATCACTTTCAATGAAGAGGCGTCGATACCTTTGAATCAACGCCATTATATTGTAGCAGGCAACGTATGTACAGTAAGGGGTTACAATGAGTAAGAATCTCACACTACTCCGGAAAACCGGGATGCCTTTTGAAGGTTTCCCCCACTTAAAAAAAAAAACAACAACAAAAACGCTACTGCCATATTAGAAGCTCTAGCTTCATTCAATTAATAATCCAATATAATAATCAACAATTATTTTTATATAATATATAGTATTTTTAAATATTTTTAAATATTTAAAAATAATTTTTTTAAGATTAATTAAGGAAAAGAATATTTTAAACATTTTAAAATATTTAAAAATATTTTTTTTATGATAAATTGAGAAAAGAATATTTTAAATATTCTTAAATATTTAAAAATATTTTTTTAAGATAAATTGAGGAAAAGAATATTTTAAATATTTTTAAATATTTAAAAATATTTTTTTTAAGATTAATTGAGGAAAAGAATATTTTAAATATAAAAAAATATTTTAAATATTCTTTTTCAATTAATTTTTAAAACAAATGTTTAAAAATATTTTTATATATTCAAATACTTATTATATTATATAAAAATTATTATGAATTATACTCATTGGAGTAATAATTATTGATTGAAGCTTGTTATGGCACAAACTAAACATCTTGTACATTGTCTGTATAATATTTCACTTATTTATTAAATGTATTTTATAAATAAATAAAATATTATATATATATAATATATAAGTTTATATATATATCAACATGATTATTTTAACGAGCGTATTTCAGAGAGTTCGCACATAGATGTGCTTATTTCTTACGAACGTGGAATTGTACAATTCATATAATTTATTTTATATTACCTAAAATTGAGGAATAAAATTATAAGGTAGAAAATTGTCGCTAATATATGAGCGAGTGCTGAGAATTTCTAAATTATACGATTACAATTCCACGATGTAGTGGCGAGAGTTCGGTTTATATATTTCGATTACATGATACAATATATGCCCTTTCTTTTAGTTACTTTATTTACGTAAACTTTACTGTAATTTATTTATTATAGATTAGATCTTAAAATCTTAAATTTTTGAGATGTCACTTTTGATGAGATTATTCAATAATCTAGAAGGTAAGGTTTCGTGAATATAATTGACAAGTTAACGCCCGATAAAATGGCGTTTCTCAGGTTAGGCATCGCTAGAGATTTATGAAATCTTCATAATAACTTTGTCAAGGCTAAAGCCTTTATTATAAAGGTGGTTGAAGCACCTTATCAATCATTCGAGTATTCGAAATATTATAATTATATTATATTATTATGTTATGATTCCATAAGTTTAATTGTTTCTTAATTTTGAACATGTTAGTGTCGCATTTATATGCGGTTCAGTTAGTCGCACGAATGTATACGTGTGGTTGGAAGTATGCGCTCCGGTATGGTCTAGTGACGCTGTCCGATTGGCTGAGCCGCTTAGTTAGAACTAGGAAGACCCTATATGTTAGTACGGTTAGTAAAATCGTCCCAATAATTATAAATAATGAATAATAATAATAATATTGAAAAATACAATTGCGTTTCTTAAGTAATTATTTATAAGAATTTGTAGCGCACAAAAATACGGTTTCGAAAAATGACGGAATGTTACAATGCATATGCTTATGCGCTTAAAGTGCAATTTCATGGACGCTGGAAACCAGTGTCAAATTTAAATCACTAGACTTTCTCTAGATTCGGGGTCAAGAAAATATAGTGGGAAATAAAGTTCAGACCGTTTCAATTTTTTCAGCGTGCCGCGAATTCAACAGTACTTCTTCTCTATTATGGCTGCTTAGGCTTCCAGAGAAATAGGCCTATACACCATTAATTGAATTCAACAGTAATTGTAATTAACAATGAACGAAGAAGAAGAAAGAGTTGTTTTTTTAACATTATTCACCTGCCTCGCAATTCTGTCATCCATGCACAATATTTCTGCCTGTAAGCCATTATATTTTCAATTTTATCGGCGGTTCACCAAGAAGTGTTCCGAGCCGAACCTCTATAATAAAACAAATATTATTTGAAACATATAGTTTTATAGCATTACATCCATCTGATAATTTTAATACTTTTTTATCACCAATTTCAGTTATTAAAAATAACTGTGAGACGACCCAACTGGCTTAAATTAATTCTTATTATTATTAGTTTGATGTCATACAAGAAAAGACAACGTTTCGACCTTAGGTTTAGGTCCTTATCAAGTCTTATAAAATCTTTAGTACAATATATAATTAAGTTTTTTCATTTTACATATTTCAATATAAATACTGTGTCACGTAAAACGTTCAGTATGGATGGTAAAGACGAACTAAAGACGAACAGTTCGTCTTTATCATCCATACTGAACGTTTTACGTGACACAGTATTTATATTGAAATATGTAAAATGAAAAAACTTAATTATATATTGTACTAAAGATTTTGTAAGACTTGATAAGGACCTAAACCTAAGGTCGAAACGTTGTCTTTTCTTGTATATGACATCAAACTAATAATAATAAGAATTAATTTAAGCCAGTTGGGTCGTCTCACAGTTATTTTTAATTTTATTCATCACTGGCGATACAAGATACCTGCTATTAATTTCAGTTATGTTAGTAATAAATAATTTAGGATATTTTTGTTTTTGCATGATGAGAAATTTTTCAGCGTATGATGGATCTTAAAATTTAAATTATGATAATTTTTTATCTACTGCAATAACATTATTTTCGAATACTTACCGCTACGAGCTAAATCGTAAATATTTTTTAGCACTAAAAAATTATAAATTTTATATTACAATCTTGAATCTCTAATTTGAACATTTTTTTATATTTTTTTAACGATACACGTAACACGACTAACACGTAATGGATTTACAGGTTATGATCACAGATTACTGTTGGTTATGATGCTTTATAGTTTATAGGTTCGGTTCGGAACACTTCTCGGTTTAGTCAAGTTAAGTTGCTGCCAACATCGAAAAAAAAAAAATTAGCCAAACTAGCTCCGTTCGGAACCCAGATAGCCATAGTAATTATTATGACATCATTTTGATGTCAAAATGTATCATTTGCCATCAAAATAATGTCATAATAATTACTATGGCTATCTGGAAATATACCCTATAAATATATTGTACCTACCTATGTATTATACATGGTAAAGCGAGGAGCACATACTCTTGCATAAAGGCATAAGCATATGCATAAGAAATTTGATTGGTTGAATTTCTTATGCATACGTTCATAGACCAATCAAGATTCTTATGTTTACGCTTATGCGCCTACGCCATAGAAATATTATATATATTGTGGCGATTACATCGTCACATATTGTACTTCCCTGAAATTAATAAGGAAAACACGCATACGAATACGGACACTCACATATACGAAAAGGACAAAGGCACAAATAAATATAAATAAAATATTACAGACGAGACGAAAGACGAGTAGGACAGAAACAAACAAGTAAAATAGATAGAAAATTCGCGAAGCCTCTCGAAGCCTAGCGAAGGGCGTTTTTGAGGCAAGGTATAAATAGAACATTCTTAGATAACAGAGATTCCGTCTTCGACAGTCGCCGCGCACGGACGCATTACTTTATTAATCCGAGCGATACAAGTACGTGTATTAACATTTATAATTTGCGTTGAAGAATATATTCAGTTACTTATAATCATTGTATAACTTTAATTAATTCCCGCATCGTTCCTTCTAAATCATCGCGACGCGCGAAGTGTTGCTAAAATATAATTATACATATATATATATAAATATATAAGATATATAAAAATTATTTCAAAACAAATGCGATGAGCATTGAAATCTTTGATTTGCATAGACAGGTAGAGTCATTACAAAATAGGATTTTTCATCTCACCAGCGGGTTATTTAATCGTTTACCTGTACTCGCGTGGAATAGAATTTTCGAACATCATAACATTGCTTTTAAAAATTGCCACAACAGATTGGTTACTGCACACGAAAAGAAATTCAATTGGCTTAAGAGAAAACAACACTATAAGTATATCAACAGCATCAAACCTATAGATATACATTGTTCTTTACATTTTGAAACTTCACAACCGACGAAAATATCACAAAATTCTCTCAGGGCAATCACTAATGATGCCAAGGAGATCAATATACACATAGAAGCCAATAAATTTCTCAATGATACAATTAACCCTTTGGAAAATACTAATAAAAAATGGTTTGTTAATCTTTCCAACACAGACATTCCGCCTAACGTTTCTAATCTGTTGCAAATGGGTGATAAATTCTGTCTTCCGAATATTAGTAAAAAAACAGCGATACATGAATTCATCAAGGACATAGAGAGTAATAGCAAACGAAATAATATTAATAATCTCACAACGATCAGAAATATCGCGGTTCCAAAATTTGCACAACTTCTGAACACGAAGGATAAAAATGACGTAAGTCAACAAAAATTACTTGGTGCACACAGAGATTTAATAAAATTTTGTAAAGACAATCCGAATGTTCTATTCACACGCGCGGACAAGGGTAATGCTACGGTGGCAATGGAAAGATCTCATTATATTAACAAAATGGAAAACGTTTTAAAAGATGTCAACACTTACACTATTGTTAAAAAAAATCCGTGCAAAAAAATAGAGAACGATTTGAATGATTTGTTGAAGAGATGGCTTAAGGAAGATTATATTTCAAAAAACGAATATTATAAATTACGTTGTAGTGATTCTCTCCTTCCAAAAGCGTATGGATTACCTAAAATCCATAAGGAAAACTATCCAGTTAGAATCATAGTTTCATCGGTTGATACAGCTCTATACTCGCTGGCTTCGTTTTTACAAAACACCTTACGAACTAGCCTACCCAAAGCGAAAAGTCATATTAATAATAGTTTTGATTTGTACAGCATATTGTCTGGTAAAAAGATTGATGAGAATGATAGGATGTTTTCCTTGGATGTGGTGTCTTTGTTTACGAACGTTCCTCTGGATCTTGCGATTGACGGAATTAACGATAGATGGGATTACATTGGAATAAATACTAAAATACCGAAAAACGAATTTTTGGGGGGTATAAAATTCATATTGACTTCTACATATTTTACATTTGATGACATAATTTATAAACAGACGTTTGGGACCCCTATGGGGTCACCGTTATCACCAATTATTGCAGACCTGGTTATGCAAGATCTTGAGGATACAGTTCTCAAAGCGTTGAATTTGGAATGTTTGTTTTATTTTCGTTATGTGGATGACATAATAGTGGCCACCTCTATGACTAATATGACTCAGATTGTGAATAATTTTAACAACTATCATGAAAGACTTAAATTCACGGTCGAACAAGAGGTTAACCATAGCTTGAATTTCTTAGATTTATCACTTAAAATTATTAATAACAAAATATATATAGACTGGTATCAAAAAGAAACCTTCTCAGGAAGGACGTTATCATTTTATTCAAACCACCCATTATGCCACAAAATTGGAATAATATATAACCTTGTAGACAGATGTCTATTGCTATCACATCCACTATTTTTTAATAAAAATTTGGAGTTAATTATTAATATACTCAGAAGCAATGGTTACCCTCTTGATCTGATTTTTAACAAAATTAATCATCGGATAGAACACATCATATCTAAGGGGAGCATTATAGAGAGACAGGCCAACATAGAAAGAACAAAAAGTATAGGAAATGACTCGGTCAATAAAAAATTCTTTGTCATTCCGTATATAGATGGGATCTCAGAAATGATTGTTTCCTCGGTAAAAAATAAAAATTGTATGGTAGGGTATAGATGTCTCAACAAACTGGATAATATTATTAAAGCGCAGAAAGATAAAACTAAACATCCATGCAATTCGAATGTGGTTTATAAGATCAGTTGCAATAATTGTAATGCATCTTATGTAGGCCAAACAAAGAGGCAATTGCAGACGCGAATGAAAGAACATAAAAATAATATTAGATTGGACTCAACGAAACATTCAGTAATTTCTGAACACATAATAAATGAACATCATACTTTTAATTGGGACAATGTTAAGATCATGGACAACGAAAATAATTATTATAAAAGACTCATTTCTGAGATGCTACATATCAAGGAACAAAAAAATGGACTAAATTTAAACAAAGATACTGAGTTACTTAGCGAGTCGTATTTTGATATTTTGGATATATTAGCGAACAAGAAATAATAATAGGACAAATAGGACATTAACGAGTAAAACATAGATATTAGATCATATATAAACACGCACGCTCTCCGATCAAGTAGAGTTTAAAATGAGCTGTCTTTCTGTATTGTTGGTTTGTTATGTGTCATCCTTAATAACTGTTAATAAGTAGCAAAATTGTCAAGAAGAACGATGATAGGTAAGCATACTACCAGTTGTAGGGGATACATATTATAATTTGGACATACGTTGATCGGTAATTTTTTATTAATCGCAGCGCCTACGGAACGGGTTAATTTCTCGCATATTAACGATGAAACTATCCGAGATCTGAACAAAATCAGGGATCATATCGAGGCGAACATTGTTGGACAGGACGGATTGAAACACGCGTTAATTGCTCAAAAACTCTTGATTCTGAATAACTATAATTAAATTTCGATATTATGTGAATTGTAAGAATTTATATTTCAATAATTATACTGAAGAAGACCGCGTGCGGTCGAAACGTTTATAGAATGATTGTAATTTGCGTTAGTTTTAATATAATGACTGTAGTTTTATAATTTATACATGTAATAAATGGTAGTTGACTGAACATCTCGAATATTCAGCTCGATAAGTTGGCCTTATATTTATCACTTTGTAAAAATTATTTATTATATAACTTCTTTTTGTTAAATTCGTTTTTAATTGAATAATATAATTAAAAAATAAAAATATCGATAAAATAAAAAGCAAAAAGATTATATATGTAATTATGAATAACAAATAATAATGAGAGCTATCTGGTAATGGTATTTTTTATTTTATTTTCATTTACATTAATAAAACGCACGTTTCGATACAAAAATGGACAATCATTCGCATATTTATAAACTTTCGTCCAAAATCTTTCTTTGTTCATTGGTGGCTTATCTTGATAAAAATTATCTATTATATATTTATTTATTAGATAAAATATTTATTATATTTAATATTAAAATATGAATAATAAGTCGTAGTCAAGGCTTTTATTAAATTATAATATTATAAATTTGATAAAAGGCTGTTAAGAGCAGTAAATATAAAAATAATTGTCCATTCAGAATTATAGTCTCCTCAATTAATAGTCCACTCTACAATCTCGCTCTATTTTTACATAAAATTATGAAAAACAGTTTTCCAAAGCTAACAGCCATATAGAAAATAGCTATGAACTAGTCAACAAAATTCAAGATCTTCATATTGACAATAGTTTCAAACTAATATCGTTAGATGTTGTTTCTCTTTTTACGAATATTCCTATCGATCTGGCATTAAAAAGTGTTTCTGATAGATGGCAATATTTGACTGAGAATTGCGACATTCCGAAATCAGAATTCATGGCAGGATTAAACCTAGTTTTAAATTCCTCATTTTTACTTTTAACAATATTTTTTACCGACAATCATATGGCACTCCTATGGGATCGCCACTTTCACCTATTATTGCAGATATAGTACTTCAGGACATTGAAAAACAAGCGTTCAATCTTTTAACATTTACACCACCTATTTATTTTAGATACGTAGATGACGTTATATGTGCTGTTCCATCTCATCAAATTCAACAAACTTTAGACATTTTCAACTCTTTTCACAATAGAATTCAGTTTACATTGGAATATAACAATAATAATAGCCTTGATTTTCTCGATGTCACGTTCATTTTAGAAAATAATTCTATTAACCCTTAGTCCCGACGGTTCTTTTCGGCACCTTTAATCCCGACTCATGGGTCGTTTGCGTCTTTGCGTTATTTGGATCAGTAAAAACGCTTTAAAAAATCTGAAAAAATTCATGGAGCTTCTTGCAACCTTCAACTTGAAGTCCCAATCATAATATTTCGATAAAAATTATTTTTTTATATAGTTTGTTATTAAGAAATGGAGGTACCTAACGGAGGTACGAAATTTCGTTTGGGTCGCAAACGACCCATGAGTCGAGACTAAGGGTTAAGACTGATTGGTACTATAAATCAACTTTCTCTGGTAGATATTTACATTACTTTTCACAACATCCTCCTTGTCAAAAAAGAGGAACAATAATTGGATTGGTTGACAAAGCATTTTTATTATCGCACTTAATTTTCCATACCAAGAACTTAAAGTTGATAATTGATATATTAATTAATAATGGCTACCCTACTAAATTAATTTTTCAAACTATAAACCATCGTTTAAAATTACTGATGAATAAAAACAACATTATTAACAATAGTATTTCTACTCTAAAATCACCTAATTCATACTTTACCATTCCATATTTACCAACCATATTTGAACAATTTAAAAATATTACAAAGAATCTTAATACGAAAGTCTCATACTTCAGTTTAAATAAGTTAAACAAACACATTAAAGTGCATAAAGATAAAGTTTCAATTTTTTCCAATACCAATGTTGTTTATAGAATTGAATGTGCAGACTGTAATGCATCATATGTGGGCCAAACGGGACGTAAATTAAGTACTAGGATTTCAGAACATAAACTTGACATTAATAAGAATACAATGAATCTGTTATAACTAACCATAGGCTCGATTTCAACCACGAATTTAAATGGAATAAAGTAAAAATTCTTGATAAAAAAATTTTCTCGGAAAAAGATTAATCTCCGAGATGATTTATATTAAAAGACAAACAAATAGCTTGAACTTGCAAACGGACACAGAATGTTTACCTGATACATATATAGACAGTATTGATAAACTACCGAAACTCTGAAAATACGCGGATGGTATTTCTTGCATACATCTCCAACAAAAATTAATTTTTCGTTGGAAAATAAACGCACAAGTCACATATATTATTCTTGGTGTACTATCAAGATTTTTAAATATGATATATCTCATACTTGAGATTTAATTTTTATTATAAATTAGATATTATATTTATTTATAAGATAAAAATATCGATAAATAAATATATAATAAATTGTAATTTTTATCAAGATAATTTTAAGCCTCAAATTAACAAAAAAAGATTTTGGACAAAAGTTTATAAATATGCGAATAATTGTGCATTTTACATATCAAAACGTGTGCGTTATATTAATGTAAATGAAAATAAAATCGAAAATACCATTACCATAGATAGCTCTCATTATTTGTTATTCATGCGACATTTACATATATAATCTTTTTACTTTTTATTTTATCGATACTTTTTAATTATATTTATCGATATCTTTTAATTATATTATTCAATTGAAACAGAGATCCGGACCGAAACAAAATTAGGGTTCGGTTTCAGTTACGGTTTAATAAAATATTTAATAACTGTTCCAGTTCCAGTTTCGGTTTCTTGATAAATAAAGAAAACCGAAACTGTTTAAATTACGATATTTTAGTTACGGTTCCGGTTTTTTTAAATTATTACCTTTTTTAAATTAAATTAATTTTTATTCAAGTTAATTTCTAAATATATTAAGTTTTTAATTGTTATTTTTGTAAGCTTGCAATTATTATTTTCAAGATGTATTATACGTGTCGCGCTATCATGTTATTGCCGAATGCGCCTTGTCCTCGTATTCGATTATTTATATTTATGTTACTGTGTGCGACAATAAGAGACTTGATCAATTTAGAAAACAACAGACGCGACCGTTCGAAAGACAAACCAGAGCACAGTTTAGTTGTCGCTTAGCGATTGGCCCAAGCCTGACAAGAAGGGATAAAATTAAGAGCGATATAAGTATCGGCGATTTTCGGTATAACGGCTCTCTCACGATCAGGCAGAAAATCACTGATATCGAGACGACAAGAAGAGATACGATAATTTCGGACTTGGACGACGAAGACATCTCGACTCGCAATAAATATATTATATCTTAATAATAATTTCCTATTGATTCCTAGTGACTTGAATTCTTTCCTGACTCTCGTTATTTATCCGGCCTTCTCCTATATTTCAATTTACATCCGACTACAGTTTATCAGAAGTGGGATCGAGACGTTGTACCCGGTTTCGCGAATTCGGCTTGAGATAGGCGATTCGGGATTTGTTTGCGATACGTGTCGAGTGTGAGACGCGCGGGTGGAGACGATCAATGCGTGGTGATCTTCGGGTTGCGCGAGTGTCGTGGACATCGCGGTGTGCCAAATAAAGTAGTCGATGCAACCAAGTGATTTTACTATTGCCGAGATGAAGAAGGCTCTTCGCGAGAAGGGACTGATGTTAGGAGGATCGAAGGCCGAGCTCATCCAGCGGCTGAACCCCAACGATTCAGGTGTGGGCAAAATTAAGCGAGCAACGAAGGCAAGCGATATGTTCAGATGGCATCCCGGCTTCAGGAGTTGCGCGTTCGCCCAGTGAACCGGGTGACGCCATGGAAATGGAGACCGTGGAC